>NC_092820.1:120987452-121287452 GCF_023375885.2 Dermacentor andersoni
CACTGACCAAGCACGATAAGACATTAGCATCGGGAAAGGCACCGCTACAATATAGCGGCCCATTTTACTATTTGTCTCCAGGATCAGTCCATCTAACTTCGCGAAGAACCGACTGAGCAGACACGCCAAACCTCTTGGAGGAAGGGCAAGGAATCAAGGATGATTTGTTTTATTTCAAAGATTATGCGCTTGAAAGCGTATATCTGTTGTAGATAGATAAATAGACAGATCAAGAGGCTGTCCTTCGGCAACTTACGTGTCTCCTGCCATGTGCCTGCGAGTCTAGCAGCAAGAGTAACGCCGCTAGGAGCACAGCTCCCCAACTCCTGCAAATAAAGAATGAAAGAAGTTTAAAAACAACCGAAATTTTGGGGCAAGGAAACAGTAAAGGAACAATAACAAAAAACAACATATCAGGAAAATCATACAAAGTGTAAACAGGGAACGCAAGTGAACAAGAAAATAAACCTACTACAAGGAGCGTCAAGAACATGCAGAGCAATGTTAGTTTATTTGGTGTAGGGCCTACACTCCAGGCTTCAGGCACGAGTGGGAACAGAAAGAAATATGTTGCGATGAACAAGACAAATACGACCCGAAAAGAAGCTGCAAACCGAGAAACAACAAAGCGAGGCGCACTCCAAGCACATATACAGAGGCACGCCAACCAACAGAAACGACGTACAAGGAACACCTTCGTGAACACGCATTCACGGATTGCATCACGCAAGAAACAACGCCGAGGAACAACAACAAAACAAGATGGGAAAGATATAATCTCCGGTACGACTTTCTTTTACTGTGCGGTCGAGCAGACGCACACTTAAGTTTCACGCCTGTCCTCTGCGGACACACGCAGTGGGTGGGGGTCGCGGAGGGTTCGAGAAGGCGATTAACTCGCGAGAGAGCATGTAAGTGTGGCGGCAAACCATAACATGCCTAATCCTCGCGGCTTGAATTCCACCTGGTCCGACGTGACAGATGTCCTCATCCTGTCAGTAGCCCGTGGCTTGGCCCGCAAGCTGCGCTGGACAAGCGCTGTCCTGGATGCGCACACAGCCGTGAACTTCGACAGGCTGAAGCTTTATGCCCAACTAAACATCGAGATTGAAACAAACAAAGAAGAAACATACCCCCACTGCTTTCAGCGCGATTAATAATGGCAGATTATTCCCGTCAGAGAGAAACCCAGTTTCGCTTTCGAGAAAAAAAGTTTACTTTCAGTGCCCGCGCTTAGCGCTGAAGCAAGACTCTGAAACAAATGTCTTTTGGAGCAAAGAACGACAAAGGAGAAAAGGAAGAACTGAGAAGAAGCCTTACGCAGCGAAATTGAAGGCAAGAAAAAACGTGCTGCCCAGCAAGCGATTTTGTCGCGGTAGGTTTTAGTGCCTTCCGCCACTGCGCTGAGCGCACTCTCTTCTGAAAGGACAATGTGCGCGGCAGCAACGTGCGGCTACCACACTCACACTTTCTAACTAAGGCGATAAATGCATGCGTTGCATTAAACGACCGAAGTTGCACAAGCACATAGGGAGAAAATAGGCCCAGTGACGACCACCGGTTCGGGTGCTCGTCGATTAAAGCCTGCCAGGAACCAAGCCCACTGGGCCGAGCCCGCTGAGTGCAGGGTCACGTGCTGGGCCGACTCTTAAAGCCAATAGCTTTCGTTTGCCTCTTTCAGCCGTCTTCATGGCGGGTCGTTGGTCGAACTCGGCAAGGAAAACTCGTTCGTTGTTCGTTCGTTCTATTCGCTTACTTTAGCGACCGTCGTCAATAATTTCTGCACAATTCCTTAAGAGAGAAAAGGTGAAGGGCCTTGCAAAGAGTTGGCTTGCGAAGGCTGACTTCTTGATGCAATGCTCCCTCCTAATTTAATTATTACCTTTGCCGATTTATATAGACTATAGCGAGAACTATAGACCTCCACAGTAAAGAAACGCGCACACGCTTCATCAAGAGTGTAGTGCGGCCACGTTTTCTGCGACCGACAGACTGACTTTTCTCCTGTGTTATGCATAGAGTTCCAATGCCCTGGGCAATGAAGAGAACCCTCGCATTAAACATTAAGAGGTCTGGCGGCTAAATGCGAAAACACCCGTGTACTTAGATTTAGGTGCACGTTAAAGAACCCCAGGTGGTATAAATTTCTGCAGTTCCCCAATACGGCGTGCCTAATAATCATAAAGTGGTTTTGGCACGTAAAACTTCATAATTAAATTTATTTGATTTAGGTCTGGAGCCTCAGGTGGTGCCGCGGGGTTTGAACTACACAGACCCGCCACGTAAAGTCGCAGAGTATAGCCAGTAAACTTTTGACAAAGACATGCAAACGGCGATGTCCTCCGAGTGGTTCTTTTGTGACTGAGACAACTTATGTGAAAAAAAGACATTAATCCCACCAGAGAGAACAACACACAGAGAAACCACAAGAAAACAAAACAAAATCCACATGCCCTTCTACATCAGCAAAAATGCGGGGTTGGCGTCTCGAGAAAAGCCAATTCGTTCTTCGTGAGCGCAATGAATGCAAAGCTCACACTCGTTTCACCCAGTTCTTCTGAGGCTTCAGCCTCAATAACCTCTCGCGTAGGACGGTTATCGCTTTGTACAATTCTGCAACTATCAAGGTTGACAAGCAGACGTCTTAACGGTGTAGAGCGAAGTTTCTTTTCTTTTTATTTTTCTCGCTGTATCAATTTTCTCTTAAGCTGTCCTTTATGCAACAGTTGGCTTGTCCAATTTTACTGTTAGATAACAGTGAAAAACAACTCACCACTCCTTCAGCACAATAAAAAGACCCACATGAGTTGCTTTTCTCATAGCCACTATGCACAAGAGAATTCACATACGTAAGCTTGCACAGTTTTCCAATAAGTTTGTTGTTATAAGTTGGTTTAATCTCTTGCTTTGCAAGTTTAGTGTTTTACGCATAATTGTTACAGTTTGCAAGTTTCGTAACTTTATTCACCATCTGCATCTAGCTCGCGCTATGGTTTACAAAAGGCTGCATTACGAACTCGCCAAAACTGATGTGTTGGCGTCTTCCTGCGGATGGCTTTCACAGGGCCACCCAAACATTGTGTAGATGACCATTCGTAAGAACGCTTAGAGCACCACCGGGAGCACCGACACTTGGCAGGGTGACGACACTGTCGATGACCGACTACGTCGGTCAGCCGTCGACAATGACGTGGACGAAAATGACATCACACCGCAAAGCGACGTCATGAGACCAATGGAGTGTCTACCACAGCACTGCTTAGCACAAATAGATTTCAACAAAATATTACACGAGAGAACTCTGGCACTACGATCATTCGGCTACAATGAAAATCACTGGTAGTACATGGATTTGTCTTTCATTCGTACTTGTGGCTTCAAACGTTCTCGTGGCGTTATTTATTGCGCTCTACATTTCTAAATGCCCTAGTGCTCGTATTTTTCTAAATACAACAGAGCAATTAATATCTGCGCGCCTGCGTAATCATTGCATTGTATTATCGATTTGCAAAATAAACGAAGTCGTTCGAAAAGAAAGATGGAATTCACGCAAATCCACACACTGCCTGTCGTTCCCCTGTTGGGGCGACAGTCTGGACCGCAGTTCCGGACGTTGTCGAATTCCGCCATATTGTCAGCTCTGATTGGCCCAAAGCACTGCTATGGCCTCAGTGATTGGCTCAATATGTCGCCGTTAATGAATTCGACATTGTGGTTGAATATGACGATGTCCACAATAGCACCCCTGGCTGAGCAGTCATAGATATACACAGTATGTATAGTATATACATACATATATATAGTATTGCTCCCGTATACGCTATTGCATACAGGAATTCCCTCCGAGTAATGTTTTTCAGAAAACTGTGCGTTCATAAACACTCTAGTGTCATGTGGCAGTCGAATTCTGCCATCACGACATGGGGTGCGTGTTCCAACTCTGGTTAGCAAAGAAAACCGCCTACTAATTGGAGACTTTAAGAAGACAGCTTCGAGCACGAATAATGGTATGCGCTTGGAAGACTTCTGCTGGTTATACTTGACGCCCCCTCACGTCAATGAGAGAAAGCTAAGAAACGTCCACATTAACTCTGTTGTTTTGCATTTCGCCAGTGCGAGAGTATATGAGACACACCGTAGCTTACAGCAGGCGCGTAAAATGCTGTTTTCAAACTCAGAGCGGTGGCTCGTTGGTATTTCGCGTTGTGTTGTTGATAACAAGGTCGCAGGTTCGAATCCATGACGCACGGAATGTAAGAATGCTCGTGTACCAAGATTCATGCGCATGTCATAGAAGCTACGGCAAGTCAAAATTAACTCGGAGACCCCGCACTGCGGCATAGTTTGTTTGCCCGTGGGTTGCTTTGAGGCAATATCTGGCTGCTAATTCCACGATGAGTCTATATATATATCTTCCAACCCACGGCTCAGAAGTCGAACTGAAGTAAGCCTGTCAATACGAGCGTTAACTAGCGAATCTAGAGCGCAAAATTATAACAGATTGCCCCGTATCAAAACCATTCAAGACTTTCCAAAGCGAACGACTTTTTTTAATGCTATATTTACATGTAGACGCTGAGGAATAGTAGAACGGGATGACAGAGGTCGACGTCCTGGCTTTAGTTCTTGTATGTAGGCCGGCCTTCGTAACCTTTTCTAATTTTTGTGAATAAGGTGCAGCGGTTGCGAATTAACATTACCTTGATTCATATTTCAGATTTAATAATGCCCAAGTTTGACAACAGAAAAAAAAAAGAAATGTTCCTGTGCTTAGATTCAGGTACACGTTAAGAACACCACGTGGTCAACTTTATTGCGAAGCTCTCTAATTCATATTATAGGGTTTTACGTGCCAAAACTACGATCTTATTATGAAGCACATCATAGTTGGGAACTCCAGATTAATTTTGACCACCGGAAGTTTCTTAACGTGCACCTAAACCTAAGTATACGGGTGTTTTTTTTTTTCTTTCTATATTTCACTTCCGTCGAAATGTAGCCGCCATTCGATCCCGCGCCCTCGTGCTTAGCAGCGACTTCTCTTATGTGGAGTCTCACACACCCAAGTAGTTGCTATAGGAACAGCATAATAAAATAGATCCAGATAAACGTACCATAACGGCCTTACATTGTGGTCGCGAATACCTGGCAGCGACGTTTAAAGAAAATCCATTTGACGTGTCATTGTGGAAAAGTCATGCTCGATAAACACAAATGCGCAATAAAACGGGTAGATTCGAGACACACAAACAGCGCAGTGTCAACTCACGAATGTGCCCTGGAAGCTGCCATGCACTGCTCCCGTGCGGTGCGGTGAAGACGACCGTGTGATTCTGACACGCTTCCAGCCCGCTGTCCTCGGTCTGAGAGCAAATAACGAAGAAGGTGCGTCGATGTATGCGTCTCTTTAGATCCGGGCACGAGACGTGCGTGCAAAAACTCGAGGCGTACTCGTTGACAAAATGGTCGAACAAAATAATAATAAATATGACAGACGTTGGTAAGGAGATGAACGATTGTACAGTACAGATGTCGGGCGAAGAACTTGCGCCTGTATAGTCGCGTCCGAAATGCACTGAAATCACCGACGAAAAGATCGGCTTTAAGAGGAATCAGGGGAATGAACCCCCCCCCCCTCACTTCCCATCTCCTTCTCCTCCTGCCGCTGTCGTAAGACCCCTCTTCCTTCCCTCTTTCTTATACGTGGCTCGCGGTCGACCGAGAAACAATGTATCTGTCTACAACATCCTGTGCCACGTGACCACGAGACGTCACCCATAGAGTCCCATTCTTTCCTTCTCAGCATAGCGGCTCTTGATGTGTAATCAACTGCCACCCGCTTTCTTTTTCTTCTTCCATTTCCTTCCTTCCTTCGTTCCGCCACTCGCTCGCAGCTCCATTTTCATTCAGCTGTAGGAACTGCCAAGCGGGAGATTTCGTTGACACTGTGTGAGGGATCGGCGATCCTGCTCTTGACGGGGGTGATCCCGCTACTTCTTACTTAGCAGTGCAACGCCAAAGTCACTACGGCATCACGGTAAAAAAAATGAAAAAGAAATCAAAGAAATAACTGTACAGCATATAATGCCATCATAGCCATACTTTTAAAACCTCCGCAGAAAGTGAACAGTATGCCTAAAAAATAAATATGTCAGAGAGACTGAACAGATAATGACGCTGTCACATCACGGTTGCTGAGAAGCAAGAGTGTGAGTTTCTTTTTTGTGTATGTGGACCTGAACAAAATTTGTATGGTGCATTCTCCAGGGCATTTTCGTCATATTGCCTTTGAGGCAGTATACGTGTATACCAAACAGTGCGACTGCTACTATATGAACCTTATATATAACGCATGAAAATAGGGAGAAAACGAGCATTCAGCAATTATTTACAAAGCACATAAAAAAGCCAGGAACATTGAACTTTCAACATCCATCATATCTAACGCGACCCCCCTGTGTCCCTCGGAGCTTTTTCGGGAGATTGGGAAACACTGCAGATAACCACTTTATAATGTTTTCGAGCATTTGTTCAGAGAATATATTGCAAAACTCGTATTTAACTGCCGCTCTTGAAATTTGCCGTCGTATACCAAGCAAAAGCTGCTCCCTATTCCCTCACAATGCCAACTTTGTGAAACGTTGACTTCTTTCAGTTGAGGCATTAGGCAAACTTCCCATGCAATTTGTAAAGTAGGCTTGTAAAGCTGTGCAACGCTTGCAGAAGTAATTTACTAGTAAGGCTGTAAATCATCTACGCAGTTCAAGCTTCATGAACTAGTCATACATAGCATGTCTCCTAGCCTTTCCAAATAAAATATTGCTTGCACCTTTGATTCTCATAATTTTGCCGCAAACTTTGGAATCTAAACAGGCAGAAAACAAGGGTATATTAATTCTAAGTGCACCTATAAATCGGCCTCGGACATGACAGCGGGAGCACTCATCCTTGCTTTTCGTCTTTCTACATCCAGGCGGCGCATTCCATTTACAGTGTAGTCCGATAATGCCATAACATTCCCACAGCTGTTCCAAACAACTGCAATTGCTGCTCGGCGAGACCTTCCGCAACCACGCAAGTACTCACCGTATCAGGTGTAAATTCATCGCCGAATGATCTCAGCGTGGTGGGGCGGTTTCTGTGAGCGCGTCATCCGGACAATCAAGGATGTGCTGAGGCGCTGCCTTGGACGGAGCAGTCCCAGTTCTGAAAAACTGCTCAGAGTGCTGGCTGCGGTAGAAGCGATTGTCAACTGCCGCCATCTAATGCAGCTCTGCAAGGACACCAATGATGCAGCGGTGCTAATGCCATCACACTTCTTAACCGGCAAGCGCGTAGCGGGACTGCCAGCAAGGACCACTGGCTGTTTGCCTGTAGCTCCACCGCACAGGATTTGCAAAGGCGGTTGAAGTCCGGTTACGAGCTTCTCCACTAATTATGGAAGCGCTGGGAGAAGGCATATGCGCTTCTACTCCGCTCCGCTCGCCTGACAGCCATCGCCTTCGTCCGGACTGCGAGTTGGCGACTTGGCGATTGTCAGAAACGACGACGTGCCGGCGCTGCAGTGGAAACTCGAGTGGCCAAAGGTTACAAAGATGGCGCCGAATAAAACAACACACGAAGAAGGGGAACACGAGACAGCACGTAGGCGCACTAAAAACGGAGTGTTTTATTTCTTGACATAGTAATATATAGCTGCTGTCAAGGATCAAAACAACAAGAATAAACAGGGTAGTCATCTGCATCGCACAAGGAAGCCAAGATACAGAATAACTACTAAGTGTCGCTCTCAAGATACGCCAGTTCCTTTGTCGAAAGAGAAACTGAGGCTTCACTGATACAATCAACACCACACTTTTTGATCTCAAGCGCTTCCAATATCTATCAAAATCTGGGATGCACTTGTGAGCCTTACAATGTGCACTTATATGACCGGAGAGCTGGTTTTCCATCTTATATCTATGCTCATGCAATTTCTCATTGTTGTCTCATGCAATCTGTCACGGAAGCGCTTGAGATCAAAAAGCATGGTGTTGATTGTATCAGTGAAGCCTCAGTTTCTCTTTCGACAAAGGAACTGGCGTATCTTGAGAGCGACACTTAGTAGTTATTCTGTATCTTGGCTTCCTTGTGCGATGCAGATGACTACCCTGTTTATTTTTGTTGTTTTGATCCTTGACAGCAGCTATATATTACTATGTCAAGAAAAAAAACACTCAGTTGTTAGTGCGCCTACGTGCTGTCTCGTGTTCCCCTTCTTCGTGTGTTGTTTTATTCGGCGCCGTCTTTGTAATCATGATTAACCAACTAGCCCACCAACACATGCTCAGTGGCCAAAGGGTTTCCAGGCAGGAACGGCTTCAAGAGATATTTCAAAATCGCCTTTCCAAACGGCCAGCAAGTCAGGCCAGCCGTTCCACAGTTGTGCCCTTTGGAGGAAAACGACCACGCCGCGGCCCCGGTAGGATGTTCAGTCTACCGCGGGAAAGCTGTGGCGGGAAACGTCATGCGTCACACAAGGCAACCAGGGAAGACAAGGTCGAAGGGAGAGGTGAGCAGTGTTGCTCGTGAACATGGAATAAAAAAAGGAAGACAAAAAAGAAATATGTTCAATCAGGGCATGGCGGCTGTCAATCTCTTCTCTGTTGCTACATTACCTTGCTTAATAGGTCTCCATTTTTCTTGTGGAGAACCAAGGTAGCTGTGGAATCTCTGTACATATTTCCCGAGATACTCACGTACAACTCCTGTGCTACTTTATTACACAATGCCTCCACGACTGCTCGTATCTCTACTGAATCAAATGCCTTTTTCAAAATCTATGAAAGCCTCAATCTCCCCAGTTGACTTTCAATGCTTGTACGCACACCAGTTCCGCAATTCAATTCAGAGTCACCATTTGCATAAAAGAGCACTGTGGCATGTTCTTTTCAGCCCAGCGAGTCGCAAGCCATTTTTTTTTCAACGTGTACTGTACTGTACACACGTGACCTCTGCCTAACGACTCGCAGCTTGCATTGCAGTATACGTTTTTAGTTCTGTATTTGAAAGAGGAGGAAACGTTGGCGAAACAGGCCATTAGGGTAACTTCCTCCTTTTCAAGGATGATGAAACAGCGCTGAACTATTGTACACGTGCAGACACTATCACTCTGAATTGAAAACAGTAGCAAAGCTGTTTATGCAGTTGCAAACGGTTATCTGTACCGTTCGGGCGCAACTCAGAGCAAGGACCGTATTTGCGAAACAACTATGGCAACTTCCTTCCGAAACCCCAGAGCTACAACCTCTGCCCCTCCATACGCATGTCGACATTCTACACTTCAAATCACAATGCACTCGTGTAGATCCGCTTTCCAACGCTGAGCAACACTTACTGATAGAGAGCATTAGAGCAACTTCCTTCCAGCCAAGAGTGCTGCGACGGATGTTAGATTACATTAATAAGCTGAACTGAAAAGAAAATACTATGTTGTTGTATAGCTCCGGGTCTGAAAGATTGCACGCGTTCACACTTCAATGGACGAACGACGCAATTTGTGCAACAAGCTTAGCGTATCTACATCCAGGCCGCGAATGTCTCACGTCCTGCCGAATTGAAAACATGTGTTCATGTCTGCATAGTTTCGAATTCAAGTATTTGCATAGTTCCGTATTTCGACGCCGAAGGCACCGTTAGCGAAACAGAAGATTGCGCAAACTTCCTTTCTTTCTACTTCGAAGGGGCAAAGGGGGAAAGGATAAGACCTCTTGCCATATCTAAAGATGTGAGTAAAGAGTTGCTTCTGTGATAGGGTCATTTCCTGCAGAGGCCAAATTTTTATGCTAGAAAAAATAAATTCTGGGAAATTGCTTTTAAAGAACGAGCCACAGCGCGAACCTTCAGACATCTCTCCTGTTCGTAAAGTCATCACATCATCGCTTCTGCATGAGCAAAGGTTCAACCAAAAGAATGTCTTGCGGTCTAATAATGTCTTGGCTTGTCTCGGGCTGACCTCTCAGCCTTTCGTATCATTATAAAGTTTTCTCTCTTGCTCATCAAGTACATGAAATAGAAGTGACAGTGAGTGGCTGCGCGTAGCCGTGGCCAAAATCATTGGTCTTGCGAGAATAAGTTTCGTGTCATTCTTCACCTTATGCAGTGTTTGTGAATAGCGATTGTGTGTTGATGTTTACACAATCTTGACTGTACACGCTCGTGCGAGTTTTCATCAATCTTCTCTTGCACTTGCGTGCACATTTTGTCTTTGACTTTGCACGGTTTTCCTGCTTCACCTTAGCGTGGTCAAATTTTTTCACTGGGAGCTTCGTCCTAATATGTTCAAAAGCGTTGGTTTCAATGTCCGCGCTGCACTGTCCGTAGCATTGTTTTTGGTGGGAGCTCCGGTTTATCATGATCAAAATTGTCGTTTTCAGTGATAGTTTTGATTTTAGCAGGCTCAAAAGCACGTTCTTAGGTGGGTGTTCGGATTAGTATTGTCAATTGTTTCCCTATGAGGTTAGGTTTAAGTACAATCAAAAACACGGACTGACCACTATGGGGAGCTTCGGCTTTAAATAGTCCAAAGCACGGTTTCCAGTGGCAGCTCTGGCTTGGAATGATAAAAATTCTGGCTTTAAGTGAAATGTTTGGCTTCGGCATGCTTGGTGCTGAACGGGCGCTTCGGCTACCCAGAGTGAAATATTTTTCGTGGACGATTGTGCTTAAATCTCGTCAAAAGCATTGCTCTTTTCAATAGCACTTTGGCTTCGCAGTGTCCGAAGCCCAGTTTTAAGTCGAGGCTCCGGCTATAGCTTTAACTTTTCAATGAAAAGATTGGCTTCTGCATGGCCAAAAGCACGGTTTTAGGTTGGAGTTTCGGTTTAGAGTGAATCATGACATCATTTTAAGTAGGATAGTTCGGTTTCCAAAACTTCAAATTATGGTCTACATGCAGTGTGGTCGCGAAAGTTGTGCTTAGCATGATCAGAAGCACTGGTTTCTACGTGAGCCTCGGCTTAGCATTGCCCAAAACATGGCTCTCAACGAGTACTTAAAGCCTTAGTCCTTAGATGACATCACACACACAGAGCGCACAGGCCTTCTGCTATCTGCAAGGCATTAATTGAACCTACCACCTCACGCTGAGCGGCAGCCAGCCACAGCTGCTAAAAACGACCGCTGCAGGAAAACCATGGTGCTCCCTAGAAAAAAAATTCTATAAATGGAATCCTTGAGGGAGCCTTGGTCATATAATGAAGGGTTGAAAACAGAATTTAACATTAAGACAGGGGACGAAGAAAGAAGTCTACGACACGAGTGCTTCCTCACAAGTGAAATTTTATTCGGATCTACTGACGATTTTACTTGCCTTTTTTGCTGCGTTGGGGTTTGTTTTTTGTTGCCATCTGCGGTTGTTTTTTGCTTACTCTTTCGTTTAAATTTTGCTTCTGTATGTGCGTGTATTCCGGGTAGATCACAATAAACTCAGTTGCGAGACAGCTCTCGTGTCGTGCACATCACTATCCATCCCTCGACTTGGCGCTGCGTTTTGTTTCAGCCACGAATCCAATCCAACGAGCTCAACTTGCAGGGCCGCTGGTTCTACAGCTAGTGCCTACGTGGGCTGCATGTCTGGTCACCATGATAATGATGGACAGTGTGTAAACGTGGCCCAGTCTTCGCCCGTCTGCTGCAGATCCTGTGACGGGACCCACCCTACAGCGGATCCAAACTGCCCGCGGCGTGCTAGGCAGTCACTGAACAAAGCTTGGGTGCGGAAAGCTCTCGAGAAAGAGCAGCGTGAACGCCAATCCTCCAGCGACCCGACCACTACCACAGATACGGCGGAGACCTGAACGTCGCGCGCCCCAGCGAAGGAGGCCAGACAAGACCGGTCGGAGACCCGTTCGAGATCCCGTCGCAAGTTCCGGACCCGCTCCAAGTCTCGGTCCCGATCCCGCGAGGCATCGGTGCGCCTCCCAGAGAAGCGCCCTCCTTCCCCATCTTCCCAACAACCCTACAAGAAGGCCCTGCACACCAACGCCCCAGCCAAGGTGACCCTGGTCCCTTCAGGGGTGCAGCGGACCCCGGAGAAGAAAACAGCAATGTAGGCGCCGCGGGAGGTAGGTCGGGCGGAGGGTCCCCCACAGCTCGCTCCACCCCGTAAATCTCTCCCTACCCCTTCCCCTATAACCAATTCGTTATCAAATCCCGATCCTCTAATAGAAATAGCCCGCCTACGTCGTGACATAGAGGCGCGCTGTGAGCGCCTGCAAAAACAAATGGACGCGCTGGTGGCACTAGTATGCAGGCGGCTCTGGACAGGATAGAACGCCAAATGAAGGCCCTTCAAATAGGGATTACGGAGCAAGTGAAATCATGTATAGAGTGTGCTTTCGCACGCATGCAAGTTCCTGAGCTTAGCCGTAACAACGAAAGCGCGCTTTCCGACCAAGGCTCTCGGCCGCAACCTTTAAATGGGGGCACCCGGCGCCCGCATCCCTATGCACGACCGCCTGCTTCCTCTCGCGATGATGATGGCGCCGCGTAACGCGGAGCAACTAGTGGTGTGGCAGTGGAATTGTAGGGGATCCCACCGAAAACGAGGTTCCCTACAGCAGTATATCGCCACATCCACGAACCCTCCCGGTGTCATTCTCTTACAGGAAGTCAATTGCACCCCTTCTTTATCCGGCTACAGCACGCTCTCGGGTGTCTCTCCTCTTGTGGGAGCCTTAGTTTCGAAACGTGTTACATGTCGCATGCACATCACTAACATTGACATTCCTCACCAAATATTGGAAATAATTACGCAAGGTAAACGAAGCGAGAGTCTGTTTATACTCAATGCATACAGTTCCCCCCGTTCGCGAACGCACTGTTTTCAGCACCTACTAACAGAATTTGGTAGGTTTGGACGGGTTTGTGTGGTGGCCGGCGACTTTAACGCTCCGCATACTGCATGGGGTTACGTTATATCGCAGGCTAAAGTGACCCGCTTATGGAATGCCATCTGTAACATGAGATACACACTGCTCACCGACCCAGAGCATCCCACTCGGATAGTCAATAGCTTATCTCGTGACACCTGCCCTGACCTTACCTTCGTGCGCAATACTGGCCCAGTCGTTGCGCACGGGCCTTTAGAGGAGCACCTTGGTAGTGACCACTACATTGTGGCGACCACCTTGTCATTACGGGGTGCGCGCAGGCCCGAGCGAAATGTGCGTATAACGGATTGGGCGAAATTCAGGGAGCGTCGCCAGGACCCACCTGAGCGCCAAGGGTACGAACGCTGGCTTGACTCTCTCGCAAAAGATCTAGAGGCCACCACGAGCACACTGCGCACCACAACCAAGATACCAGACAAAGACCCGCATTTACTTCATCTTTGGAACGCCCGCAGAGGGTTGACACGACGATGGAAACGACAAAGCCTCAACCGCAAACTTAGGAAACGTATAGATCAAATTACACGGGAATCTCAGGAGTATGCAGAGATTCTTACGAGGAATAACTGGCGAGGATTTTGCGATCGCCTCTCAGGCACATTGAGCACAACAAAAACGTGGTCGATTCTTCGCTCACTCACGGATCCCACCACAACAAAGGGAAAAACATTTCAATAGCTGCACATCCTAATGCACGAGTACAGGGACGATGTCTCGACACTCCTCAGAGAGCTAGATAAGCACTTCATACCCACAGGCCCGCCGCCGCAGTACCCTGACTATCCTTATGTAGGCGAGGCGAACGAATTGCTCGATGCAGACATCACATCTGACGAGGTGCGGGTGGTCCTACAAAACCTACGCTGCAACACGGCACCGGGAGCCGACCACATCCGGTTCGCCACCCTTCGTAATCTCAGTGACGTGGATATTAACCACCTCACCCATATCTTCAATGCTTGCTGGTGCAAGGGCATGCTTCCCCAAGCATGGCGACACCGACATCACACTGATCCCCAAACCGGGCAAGCCTGTTAAGGTTGAAAACTCATGACCCATCTCCCTAACATCCTGCATTGGTAAGCTCATGGAGCATGTACTCTTGCGGCGTCTGCAGCCCTTCCTCGAAGAAAAATCATTCTTTTCTAACTCTCAATTCGGATATCGGGCTCATCTGTCTGCCAAAGATGTGCTTTTACAATTGCGGGAGGAAGTCATAGGACCTCCGTCGTCCGCCCAAACGAGAGCACTCATCGCCTTAAACCTAAAAGGGGCATTAGATAATGTTGAACATGACCTCATCCTTCGCAATGTTGCACATTCACACTGTGGAATTCGTATGTACAACTATATCCGCGCATTTCTTCGAGATCGCACAGCCACCGTAGGAATGGGACTGCATCGATCCGGTACGATTCGGCTTGTAGGACGTGGGACACCCCAGGGCTCAGTTCTTTCCCCTACTCTATTCAATATCGCGCTCGCAGGGCTCCCCCAGCTACTCGACCAGGTCCCTGATGTCGCCCACGCTATTTACGCGGACGACATTACTATCTGGTCGACACGGATCACGACGGAGACAACCAGGACCGACTGCAGCAAGCAGTCGATACAGTTTCCGAGTATGCGAGAAAATGCGGCTTAAGATGTGCTCCGGAAAAGTCGGAGCTTATAATCATTCGCACCCGGAGCCGTTCCTCTACTCCCCCTATCACTGTGCACGTGGATGGCACACCGATACCACAGGTTAATCGTGCTCGTATTCTCGGCCTACACGTCCAAGTGGATGGCAGGTCAAACTACACTGTTTCCCTTCTATCCAGATAGATTGAGCAAATTCTGGCCATGATCCGGAGGGTCTCCAACAGGCGCTCGGGCCTTCGAGAAGAGGACCTGCTGCGCTTGGTGGAGGCATGCGTGATCAGCCGCCTTACATACCATCTCCCATTTCAGCGGTTGACTCAAGCGCAACAACTTCGCATAGACGCAATGATTCGCAAAGCGACGAAGCTGGCCCATGGCCTCCCGAATTATACTTCCACACGCCGTCTCCTTAACTTAGGGACACATAACACACTAGGCGAGCTGCTAGAGGCACATTGGGTCAGCCATCGCCAGCGCCTCCTACTCACTCCTACTCGCCGCCATCTTCTCACACGGCTAGGATACTCTGTCCCACCCCTTGAGTCTGAAACCCGTCCAACGATCTTGTCGTCAGCGATACGCCAAGCACTAAGTATTCATCCATTGCCACGTAATATGCACCCCGAGCATGACAAAGGGCGGCGCAAAGCCCGTGTACAATACATTGGCCGCATGCTTGCAAACATTCCGGAAACACATACTTTATACACGGACAGATCACGCACTCAAGAGGGCTATACCTCAGTAGTTTTGGATGGCACCGAATCCCTGAGAGACTCTGCTGCAATGCGCGGAACAAATGCCGCTTACGGAGAAATTCTCGGTGTTGCTCTTGCAATTCGATACGCCATCTGTGTTCCTGAGGAAGTGTATATATTGACGGACTCGCAACAGGCATGCCGGGCGTTCCTATCAGGACATGGCATCCCGAGAGCGGCGCACCAAATTTTCAAACAGATCCCGCAAAATACACCAACCACATCTCCCCGCATCCACTTACTCTGGACCCCTGGTCATACCTCGCTGCCGGGTAACGAACGCGCACATGCGGTTGCCCGAGAAATTTCCCTCCGGGCGACTCGGCGTGGTGAGGCGACTAGTTCAGAGTGGGGGGATCCCTTGCTCCGTTACAAAGACATACTTCGTCATTATACACGCATTCGTCGTACCCACGCCGCACCACCGCCGTCCTTCTCGCGGGAGGAAGCAGTGGCATTACGCCAGTTACAGACCGCAACTTTTCCAAATCTTGTCTTTCTCAATAAATTCTACCCACACTGTTATGCAGATCGTTGCCCTGGCTGTGGCAGCTCGCCCACAATCTTCCACGTCACGATTGCGTGCACTGCAAACCTCTTTCCTCCCTTGCCAACTCTCCTTTACCCCCTACGCAACAAAGAGCTGTGGGACGATGCCCTCCGCGACGGACCTCCCGAGGTCCTCCGAGCTCTGATACAACGGGCTCGAAACATCGCCGGAATCATCTTAGGGACCCTGGACTGAGGGTTCCTCCCACACTGCTCTCGCCATTCAAATATCATTAATAAAGATGTTTTACTCTCTCTCGACCGTCTGCCTTTCCAACGGCCCCGCGACTTTTCAAATTGATATAGTATTCAAAAAATATAGCAATATATATGTAAAGAGTCGCAATAGTTATGCATGCGGCGTACGAACTTCTTGTCTTCACGCATTAGTAAACAGAAAGTGCAATTTCTCGGAAACATAGAACGGCAGCGCGTAATGATGACGTCGAAGAACGTCTAGAGAAACGGGCAAAAAATATCGAATGAATCCGTGTGCCTACTCTACTCGTAGTTTCCACGGTATAGCGATGAACAATAGCAGCGCCAGAGCTCCCTCTAGTGACTTTTCTAGGAAACTTCGCGGTGTAAGCCTCGTTGATTATGACCATGTTTGACAGAGTTTTTCGCGTTCAGCCTCGTCGAATCCGGGTGCCCCCCCCCCCCCCCCCCCACAGGCACACACACAGGGCTTCGTGTATAGAAAGCAAAAGGGATCTCCACGGCCAGCGGTACACACAGCAAGCTCCCGCTCCGCTCCGCGTTCATCTTTCACTATGTCGTTCGCTCAGATACGAGGAACAGCGCCGAGGCTCGCCGCAGGAAGGGGCGCTGCTGCGCTATAAAAATCGGTTATATGTCGCACAGCGTGAAATGCCGTGGCGATATTGATGAGGCAAATTCACAAAACACTTTCGCGACTCTCGGTGCCGTCTCAGGCCTAACAGCGTCAAAACAAACATCTGATCTCAATAATAATGACAACACAGACACAAATTTGTTCTGAGCTAGACATCAGACAAAGGGGTGGCTGATTTAACTTTTTTTTCTGTCATGGCAGAAAGCACATTGCAAAAACGAATTTAGATCGAAGTGGGCGGACTGGTTGCTGCCATGCTGTTGCGCAATCATGCTGTCGCCGTGCGGACTTCAGGGTGACAAGCGACAGCAGCGGATTGCCCTCCGCGACAGTCGCTTGTCGCCGTCGCCCGAAAATCACGTGCATGTGGCTGGGCCTTTATCCACAAAATAGAGGCATATTTCAGAGCAGTCTGTAATAAATCAGTTTTGTCCACTTTAAGTGCATGTTATTATAGCACAGTCTACAGAATTGTCTTTTATAGACGAGTGGCAGAGTTGAAAACGTTATACTTCCGTGTTTTCTTTTTAATCTGTACAATCAGCACACTTTGCTAGCGCGTATATACTCTAGAAGAGTTAACTGCTGGGCTAATTGGTGATCTTGCATACTCAAAAGAACTTGCGCCAAAAAACAACGCACACAAGAAAGACGGCGACACCACGGGCGCTACTTCAACTCTTTAATGAGGGTGAAAGCACTCGACATATATAGCCCTCCAAAACATCGCGCATGCGTACAAGGCAACATGGAGTACAAGATTTTATCAGAGTAGGCGCGATAGAAACTTCAGCTCAGCCTCGTAAAGAAAAACCGGTGTATCACTAACACAGTTCGGACCCGCTTTCTTGATGTAGAAGGCTTCCAATGTTTCACGCGATGTCTGATGCCTGCCTCTACCCAAAATCCTCGCATCGCGGAACCGTGGAAAACAATCGGTGCAAGCCCTGCAGAGATCCACAAGTCGCTCACCTTCATTATTCTTTATATCTTTTGCATACTCCCTAAGTCGGTCGTTGACACAACGCCCCGTCTGTCCAATGTAGGATTTCCCGCAGGACAGAGGAATTTCATATGCGACGTTTGTAGCACACTTTACGAAACGCTAGCCATGCTTCTTCTGACAGCCAGGCATTTGGCTTTCGCAAGTTATGCGACGGCTTAGCTGGGCAAGCAAATTTGCCTGGCTGTCAGAAGAAGCATGGCCAGCGTTTCGTAAAGTGTGCTACAAACATCGTATATGAAATTCCTCTGTCCTGCGGGAAATCCTACATTGGACAGACGGGGCGTTGTGTCAACGACCGACTTAGGGAACATGCAAAAGGTATAAAGAATATAATGAAAGTGAGCGACTTGTGGATCACTGCAGGGCTTGCACCGATTGTTTTCCACGGTTCCGCGATGCGAGGATTTTGGGTAGAGGCAGGCATCAGACATCGCGTGAAACATTGGAAGCCTTCTACATCAAGAAAGCGGGTCCGAACTGTGTTAGTGATACATCGGTTTTTCTTTACGAGGCTGAGCTGAAGTTTCTATCGCGCCTACTCTGATAAAACCTTGTACTCCATGTTGCCTTGTACGCATGCGCGGTGTTTTGGAGGGCTATTAGCGGCGAGAATTAGGAGTGGCGCCCTCTCGCGAGTGACGTCACGGCCAGGACGCCGCTCGCTCGCCTCGCTCGGCTGCCGCGCGCGCTCGTTCCCTTCGTGTATGCTTGGGGTACGAGTGGCTCGAGCCGTGCTTATTGAACGATATGTCGGCTTCTTTCAGCTGCCATGACTGAACCACAGTCCCTTCTCCTAAAGCGCATGAGTCAGTAAAATTTGCGGCCTAGATATCGCAAGCTACGTAGCGTTGAAGGAGTCTACTGGCATTGCAATGGATATATGAGCCGTGCCTGCCCATAAGCTTTGCGTAAAAAGAATGTCTGCAAATTCAACACGCGAAGTTGTGTATGATGCCTCGCTAAACACTTAACGTTCCCTTAGTATTTAGCTATGAGAGACATTGCATTTTACATGGAAGAAAAATCTTGGTAATTGGCGTCAGCATGTTATCCGTGCTAGAAAGACACTGCCCAGCGAAGCTATCATCATGATTCCTATTACTTTGGTGTGTTGTTCTATTCAAATATGGCCATTCATTAATGCGTAAAAGATAGTTAGGCGCGCATTTCTTATGAGAAAGGTTGCTGCTACATTCATCCCCCTATGAAACAGGCCTCCAAAAAACGAATTGCTCATGGCTACTAACACGACGGCGCGTCATGTAGACTATTTACATAGTTAATTCACAAACACCATAGTAGCAATCACCTGAGAGAAAAGTTTCGTTGTTAAGATCGAGAGCCAATCAATTGCAAGTGATGAAAGGTTTCATAGTGGCCCTCAGTAGCCTTTATCGAAAATATGGCACATCCCTGATCACGTAACGGTAGCAACCGAATGTCGGTCTGGCGAGGTACGCTATGTTCGGGAAACCCATCAGTTCACGACAACTTCGAATTCAAACCATAAAGCATTTTTTTTACAGCACCAACTAATATGGCTAAAGTATTCTCGAGCTACTACAGTGCAGTTTAGATTGCCTAGAAAAGAAAAATTCAAGCACCTTCTGTCTCACCATGTCTCGATCCAGCGTTTAATTATACAAACGGATAACTATTCGCTTCGTCGGTACATAAAAGAGAACCTTGCCCAACAGCAGGCTAAATAAAGTTTTCTCCAATCCAATCTCAACATTCATAGAGAAAGCACTACAAGCCTTTCATATACTTTCACTTGATTTCTGATCCTCCACCGGGGAATTTTGATATCTTCAATATGTCCCATACTACTAATGATTGACGCTTCGACTTCTCTCTAGCTGCAGCCATGCGGTCCAACAGGCATATTTCACTAAAAATTTGGACCGAACAGCCTGTGTCAGTTCGCCAAAAATATTCCTCATGTATATTCCTCAAGCAACAAGCACCAGTAAATTTCTCAAGTGAGTTGATGGAATATATATTGGTACATTCCTATTTGCAGTCTGTAAATAGCTATAAGCCTTCATTAACTTTACTTCAAATTTCCGCCGCTTAAAATAAACACGTGAAGAACCGCCTAATGCTGACAAGCAGTTAAAGAAGCAAGTGGTGCTTTTAGAATCTAAACTGCAGTATTAGTTAAGTCCCCGTGTTACTGCCGAGCGTTTCTGTGAAGAAATGCAAAAATTCGATATTATATCATGAAGTACTCGTCGTGAGCAAACCTGTTTTAGTGGATTAAAATCAACGTAACTGTTGTAGAAGTCATATATAGCCAGCGTTTGTGATACTTGTTGTACCGCGGCAGGTATGGTATCATAGCTGGATTCTTATATGCTATGTTTTTGCGATTGTCCATCCGCGCATAAAAAACCCGCAATGGGCTAGTCTGCGCTCCTTCGGCTGGCACTGTAGCGTTGCCTTTGAGAGCTGCATTGTTGTTTAAGGAATTAGCTCTTTGAATAAATGTTCGCAAAGTAAGACGCCGTAAAAATATATTTGAGACGCCCACCATAAGTATACAAGCCGAGAGAACGAGGGCGAACAAACGAAAACACCGCAGAAAGCGCCCGGACAACGCCCGAACTGTAGCAGACGACAGGCGCGAGTCCTTGCCCTGACGTCACGCGAGCGGCGCTCGCAGCGCCCCTGTAGTTCGTTCTCGGGGCTTATGTCGAATGCTTTCACCCTCATTAAACAGTTGAAGTAGCGCCCGTGGTGTCGTCGTCTTTCTTGTGTGTGTTGTTTTTTGGCGCAAAATCTTTTCAGTATGCGTATATACTCGTATGTAATGGCCACAGGTTTTTTCCGAGATTTGGGGTGAAAATCGAGGGTGTGGTCATTACACAGAGAAAAAGAAACTTTTTTTGTGCGTGTGCAAATACCTTCCGTAACACTTGCCTTTATTGCACTACAGTACTAGCTTGTACTGGCTCTGGCTATTCTTGGCTATTCCCATATATCGCGCCAACTGCTAGCTAAAATAAATGGAGACGCCCCACAGACCAGCGGCGGCAGTCTTGGAGGCAGCTGCTAAATCTCGGAGGCTATATGTCGGAGTGTGAAAGAAGCCCGCGAATACACACGAAATGACTGCGCGACTGGCTGCTCGAGGCACTTTGCGTGTATTCACGGGCTGCTTTCATGCTTGGAAAAACTCTTTTATGTAGCACGTATTGAGCAACATAAAATTGTATCAGCAGTTGTTCATGCTGTTCTACAAATTTCTCATTGACACTTTTCATCTTATAATTTTTGAGCTGATTAATTAAGACAAATTATGTAATTAGACAGAATGCAAGAAATAATCTCAGTATCTCCAAGCGAAAGTAAACAACTGGATGGTTCTGGCTGGTAAACTGGCTGGATGGTTCTGTCCAGCTACATGGCATTTGCATATCTTTAAATCTTGGTGGACGATAGTTGGGGCACCCTGTACAATTGCTTCAATCTCACAGTTAAATTATCGGGTTTTACTTGCCAAAACCCAGATCTGATTATGAGGCATGCCATAGTGGAGGACTCCGGAAATTCGGACCACCTGGGGTTTTTTAACTTGTACCTAAATCTAAGCCCACAGGTGTTCTCGCATTTCACCCCCATCGAAGTGCGGCCACCGTTGCCGGGATTCGATCTCACAATCAGCTGACCCCTTGAAACAATATATATCTAAGGACTTGTGAAGCGATGAGCTGAAGTGACAGGCAGCAAAGCGCACAAGTGTGTCAGGAAATAAAGCTCCTGGCTAAACTGCGCCAGACACCTTTCGCACAAAGAACACAGCAGGCCAGAATATACTGCCAATTCATTTTTTATATGTACAAGACGAGACGGTTACACAAACATGCGAAAGCACTTGTCCCACACAAAAAGAGAAAGACACTTGTGCATAAAAGCGCCAATGCCCAAGTACATTTAAATATGATTTATGGAAACAATACTGTCAAAACAGAGCAAGACTTGCAATGACGCAACAGAGTGCAACACTGCAGCTTGTTTGGCCAAAAGACTGCCAAGAAAGAAATAATACTGTACAGTAAGGCAGAACGTATAAAACAATGATACTGTGTCTTTCCATGTGGCCTGAAGCAAGCTGTGTGCCAGAGATGAAATGGCGCATAGCTTTGCTTGAAATCATTCAGATCTTACAATCTGAATTTCTTTCACTGTTGCGTTACATCACTGCATTGTAATGTTTGTGCCTGTGCAGACACCTGCAATGAGATTTGCTTACATCAGGCTTCAACAAACAGTACAGTGGCTTCTGAAAAAAGAAACACAAACTTGACTCATACATTCCACTTCTGGAACTGCAAGTACATACTAGGCCAGTCTTACAGTGAGGGCAGGTTTGGCAACCAGAAATTACGTGAAAGTGAGGAACACAGTAATGCTACTTTGATGTTCCCTCACAA
Source organism: Dermacentor andersoni (assembly GCF_023375885.2). Classification (NCBI taxonomy): domain Eukaryota; kingdom Metazoa; phylum Arthropoda; class Arachnida; order Ixodida; family Ixodidae; genus Dermacentor; species Dermacentor andersoni. The sequence goes on from NC_092820.1 coordinate 121,009,634, forward strand.
GCTTCCTGCGATATCATACGTTCTGGCATTGTTTGGTCAAAGCCAAGGCAAATAAACCAGTGTATATGAAGACACCCGGGAAAAAAATAAAAGGCAGCCTCAGAACTTTCAGGTCATATTGTGGTAAAAAATAACCACTAAACATGCAAAAATACCATGAAGCAATTGGCATCAAAAGAATCTCATTGCCACCATGGTTTGAGTGCAATATTCGATAAAAAAAAATACTGGCCATCATTTCCTCTGCTAATAAAAATATTTCTCCAGTGAGAAAGTGCAATTTTCAAAAGTATCTTTTAATGTAGACAAATAGGCTGTGAATCTCTCCCTTGTTTTAAGAGAAATAGTTAAAAAGGAAAGTTAACTTAAAATAGCAAATGCTGATAATAGTTGGAACAGAAGCCGTGCACAGACACTGTGTGCTGGATACAAAAGTGCATGCTCCATTTTGTGCACATTGTTGCACAAATGTCCTTCGCTAAAACACTACTGCAACACCCCAACTGAGTTTCGTGGTCTTGTGGTAGATTAAAGCCGCTGTCGTGAAATTAGGCGCAGCATCGAATAACAGCATACAAGCCTTACAAGTGGACATTACCTTCTGCACTAGATTGCTCACAATTTGGCAACAGACAATAAAACTGTATGACAGTGACCCGGCTGTTCTTAGGAAGAATGTGTTAAGCAATCTTTGCATGCAAGCAAGCTCATGGTCTTCTCTATGCACATTTTAGTGATTTATTGCAAAGTTTTTCATGTGCACATCACTACAACACTTACATAAGTACTACAAGACCATATAACACGAGCACTTATCTCTGACCGGAGTACAGTCCCTCTAAATGATGAGAAAGAGGATTGGCAAATTCGAACTTTGAGCTCATGATCATGGGGCAACATTGCATGCATCTTACGATCGCACCTACACACAAGTTTGGGCAGCATTAGGATGAGCAAAGGGTGAAGCAAAAAACTGAAAGTGAGATTAACGTTTTTAAAATGAAGTAAACCAGTATAAAAAGCACAAAGTCCTGTTTTGCAGGCTACTTGAAAAATTGCTCCCAGAGAGTGAACAAAATGCAAAACAATGTCACTGCGCAAGGGACACTACTGGAAGGACAACACAGACACATACAAAAAAAAACACACACACAAATGCTGTTCCATGCTCATCTCTCGTGGAATGCATTGGAGAGGTGGTGGTGACAGACTAGAGCATCTTGTAATATGACACACTGGCAGTGTTGGGTATATAGTATTGCAAAAGTGATGGCGCATTCCACAGGTCAATCCAGAAGGGGCAGATTCCTTGCATTCTGTGGCACAAGATTTGCTTTTTTCATGACTGTACTCAGAATGAGTTCATGTTCACTACTGTTATTCTCTAATTGAATTACTCTTCCACAGCCGATCGCTTCTTTCCTTTATCATTGAGGCACAGACTTGGCCGAAACGTCAAAGGAATGCCGTGTTACTTCCACCAGCTGAGAGGATCAGTTTGCTTCATTTTACTACTATATGTAAGCAGTTGTGCAAGATATGTACTGCTTTTTCACACTGCAGCTGCACTTGCTGCTTTCGAGGCTCAAGCTATGTCGACGATTATTCAACGAGCTTTTCAATAAAGCAGGTGACAGCGGTATAGTCAAATTATAACAAAGCACGGTCACAGGGGTTCCATCACCGTAAGTTGTTTCAATGTAACCAATGACCTACGCTTTGATCTGGTGTGGAGCATTTCTGCCATGTTGAGTGTCTGGCATGTCAAGATGCATGCCCGCACACTCACTTTACGGATTCACGCAACTCTTCCAGATCGCCCAGCGGAACTCACCCTGACAAAACCATGGGCAAAAAACGAGACACGCAATCAAGGTTTGGCAGTATGCGAGTAACATTACCGGCACATGCATGTTGTCCGTGGCCACTGGGCTTAAAAACCAGTGTTTTGCGAAACGAGCACAGCAAGTTGAACACACCATGTGGGGAGCGTAACTTGTAGGCGTAATACAGCACTGACCACAAATAAGGTGGCCATCGGTATCTGCTGAAGTTCTTGCTGCACGAGTCAAGAAATGATTGCTATGCTTAAAACGCAAGTCTTATCAGCAGACTTTTGTAAACAGCCTTCATAAAGCCCCATTCCTGCCCATTACATAATGAAAGTTGTTTGGCAACATCAAAGCACAACGCTTTCGGTAGGAACTCTGTCACAAGTAACAAGTACCCTTTAGAAATGGCACAAATGGCTGTATAGGCACGTTTATAATGACAAGTAGGCCACAAGCTCGAATTAAGTAACAGCTCTTGTCACTAAAGGAATTTGCATATTAAGCACAATTTATGTATGTATATGATAAACAAAGGAGAAAAAAATAAGTAGCATTCATTTCTTGCATGCCCTCAGTTCTTCATTGATGCTTCAGCAGCAACTCTTTTCTTGAAAGTGCACATGCCGCAAGTAATGATATGCCACTCTTTGATTTAACTTATTATTGCATGGCAATGCCTTTTGTTTTTAGTTTTTTGTTTCTAAGGCTTGACGTATTGCACACAAAGCCATATGACTTCTGCAAGGTAATGCTGTGTTAAAGCAATACATGTAAGAAAATGGTGAAAACAAGGTCAGAAACCATGTAATTGGGAAAATGATCGCACTATGCAAATGCCATCGTACTAAGCTGACATCAGCTTATCGCCAGGCCAATGCATTTCTCAAAGTAGTACAAATGAACACAACAGCCTGTGGAACTATGTCACACCTAGGGAATAATTAATTACACGAGACAATGAAATATAAATTCTTAAGACATCAGTGTAAAGATTGCAAGTGATTTTAAGAAATAAGTGTTCATTAGATCGATGTGATCTTGTTCCTGAGGCTGAGGATGTTGCATCTTGCGCAATCAGTTTTGATTATCAACCTGGTGCTGTTCCTAAGGCTGAGAATTTTGCATTTCTTTCAGATGGCACTTTGACAAGTCTCAACCAAAGATGTTTGCATTCAGTCCTGGCAAATGTGTTGACACTACACTCTCTATTGAGGCCAGAACGAAATATCTTGTTAACAACAAGATGATGTGATTGTATAAACACCCACTTCTATGATAAGGCACATGAACTAAGTGCCACAATCACCAGAATATGTGTAAAGAAAAAAAGAGTCATTGCAAACTCTGAAGACAGTTTAGACCACTGAAAATCGAATACGAAAAGACTGGGAAAGCAATATAACAACCCTGAGTTGCAGAATCGACAACATTTGCTTAGGCAAGTTCATTAGCCTTGCCATTTCCATTCCCGTTTCCAGTGAAATTCCTGTACCCATTGGTATGACCATTTCCGTTGCTGTATCCGTTGATGTAGCCATTGCCGAAGCCATTACCATTGCTGAAGCCGTTTCCATAAGCACTGCCGTATCCATTGCCGTATCCATTGCCATTACCATTGCCGTTGGTATACCCATTGCCATCAGCATGAATTTGGCCAGCAAGCATGCATGAACGGCAACAGAACCTTGAGTAGTGCTTGTTTGTGCAGTAACGAGCACGCACAATGAGGTTGCAGTTCGCAAAGCGGGGGTTGTCAGTGCACGACTCCGGAACATAGATATCTGCAAAAAAGATGACATTCATTGAAGGCACTGGGCACTTACTTCTGCTGATAATTTTGCACCAAAAGCAACTGTCAGAATGTAACCCTATGACAAGTTTTTCAGCTCATGATGTTCTCATGCTTGCAAGTTGTGGCAAAGGCCCGTAAATGTAACAAAGTATTTTTAGACACTGAAAGCTATGATTAAAGTTTTATGAATGCCTCCTTTCTTCTTTAAAAAAAATTGTGCAGAGATGCTCCATGCAGGAAGGCTTTATGAGGCATGCTTTACACTTCATTTACTCAAGTGAACTGTTCGCACTCTCTAGACAACATATAAAAAATGCATCGCTTTTAATTACCTAACTGCAAAATCTCAAGAAGTGCACTTATGATAAATAGGATTTACTAAGAGCCATGGCATAATATAATGCCAAAGCAAGTGCTTTTTCATCTCCTTTGCTCACTTGTCTCAAAGCTGCTCTATTGCTCTGCACGGAGAAATGCAATAGGAACAAACGTTGAAGCAAAACAAGTGTTGATTTGTGTTGTTCCTCTTTGAACCCTCAGTCCTTTTCATTCATTTATACATACTACAGCCCTATTATAATGCTATATCAAGAGTGGGAAAGAGCAGAGAACAATAAATTAGCAGAAGACAAGGTGAACAAAAGCAAATAATCAAACCAATTAACACGAGCAAGCAAACATAGGCAAAAAAAAATAATACAGTTAAAGGAAATAGTTGCTTTAATAGTATTATACATTGTTCTGTACTGCACACAATTATGAACGTGCACCAACTGCTCAATCTTGTTCTTTAGAACAGTACTGCTCAGAGACAAATCCTATGAAATCCCATAGGGTGGAGGAATGTTACAGAAAGGTAGAAAGTCAGCATCCACTCGGATGTGGCACAAAATTACCAACACCCCACAAAGGTCAATGGATGGCACTTACCGTCCATGATGATGTGAACCGAGACAGATTCATTGCTGTGGCCATTGTCCGCTTGACAGGAGTATTCACCCTCGTCTGACATCGCCGCTGATGGAATCAACAGCGTGTGGTTCTCCATGACAACGTGATGGCTGTCTGTTTCGACTTGCTTGCCGTCATGCAGCCAGGAGACACGTGGCTCGGGAGCACCAGTCACGTAGCAATCAAGCTGCAGAGGTGCCCCCACACGGTTCTCGCTGGTAGCTATCACCACGTCGACTGTCACGACCTCTGCAATGAGATGCAGAGAGTTTATTGAGTGCTTGCGCTCAACCGCTGTCATACTGCACTTAAATCAGGAACACTTACGCATTTACTGAAGAGATCACTAAGTACGTCCCAATGGAGACTTTTATTATGAACAGAAAATGCTTGCCCCACACGCATGCACGCATGCACATACACCCAGTGTTATTTCTTTCCAAGGTCATGCACCTTACTTACGTCCCACAATGGAAGCTGCTTGCAAGAAATTAATGTTTTAGCCAGTCATGGCTCAACTTGCATCGAGCCTCACCAACAGAGAAATCCTCTCGCTCAAATCACAGACTGGAGAACGGGCTGCTGAGGTGACACACAAAAAATGCCTTTAGTCTTGCCCTTGCTGCCTTAATAGCAAGTCTGTAACCTTTTCACCATGAGTCAGTGGAAACAGGAACAGTAAAAAAAAACTCACAAAATTGCGCAATATTATCTATAATTAACTAATTTCTTTTACTTATTTTAATAATTTATAAACATTGTGCTTTGGGAGCACTCCCAGTCAGAGTTTAGTACTTGTGCCACCTAGGTTATTCTTGTCTTTCTCAACACATAACTAACTTCCCTGTCTTTCTGTCTATTTCTCAACACATAAAGGGACATTAAAGGAAAATGTTAAGTCGGACTAGATTGAAAGATTAAGCTTCTGTAATAATGAATGTATTGTTCGTATTGAGAACAAAGCTTTTGTAAGTAAGAAAATGACGAAAATGGAAGATCGGAGTGGTGTCATCTGTTGTGGGCTGTGGCACCTCCCCTGCGACATGGGCACCGGCTGATTCATAGAGAGGAGCATAGAGGGAGGTCGCATGGAGATTATGCCAACTCATCTATTTCGGCACAGGCAGTTCAAATTTAGGAGCAGCAGTGGGACCTTCGGCGGTAATTTTCTATGCGACAAAAGTGATATGCTGGCACACGGAAAACGACAACAGACCTCTAGACGAACAATCTATCGATGCAGCTCGACTTGACATTTTCCTTTAGTGTCCCTTTAAGCACCAGACTTCCTCACATTTTACTTCGCAGGTGAGCCTCTATACACGAAATAAAGAAGGTTCAATATTTAAGTCATACGAGCATGCATGAAGGCCAAGTGCAGTCATACAAAAAGGAGTGCCAGTAGCAAGTGTTTTAAGAGCAGCTGCTTTCCTTTTCCACAGTAACAAAAGGCACCCCTCTCAAGCACAGTGTCATCTAAATGTAGTCGACCTTCACTGTGTCAATGCGAGCTAATCTGGAGGATGTGTCACAAGGCTAGCCTAGTTGGTTTGACATGTTTGCATGTGCTATACAGTGAACACAGATGACAGACAAAGGATGTGTCTCATGTTCTCATTCATTGTCTCTATGTGTACCATACATTTCTGCACACACTGAACATCTATGGGCACTGGGAGGCTTGTGCAGGTTTGACGCATTTAGACAGTTGAGCCTCGACATAACGAACCCAGATATGACATATTATTGGATATAATGGAGTCAAGAAGAAACGTCTCTCACCAATATCAACATGTAATTAATATATGATTATAATATATATAGAATATAATGAGGCTACTTTCATGCTAAATGCAATGTTGTTATAACGAGGTTAGACGGCCTATAGTGCTACGTGCAGTTGTCACACATAAGCAACTAACTATATAAGTATGTGTGCCATCCTCTCACTCATGGTCCGTGCGCTCGGTGAAGTCCATGTAAACAGGTTTAATGTTTTTTTTTCCAACTGCTTAATTTGGACGTGGCAACAACATCCGACGAGGTAGCCATACTTCTATAGAAGCTTATTTGAGACTTCCTTTAATTTGTACCTTCAGATAATGCAAACCAATATTGCTGTCCCATTAAGGTCAAGCTATCAGGGGTTGACTGCATGCAGAAACCGAATGAGGCAGAATTCCAATTCCCGCCCCCCTCCTTTTTTTTAATCGGCAGTCATGAACCGCTATGTAGCTATTGGACAACAAATCAGTGCTAGCTAACAGTGCTTCCCATTATATATTATGAAACACATAGTTAAGTTTTTTCTCCCAGGACTTCCAGGCCGACGATTTTTCCAAGTGTTTTCATCATTGTCCGGCAACTCTTTGCACTCAGGGAGACCAAGCAGCCGCTTCACCGCGCGCATGTCACTCAGCAGCACATAGGGGTGTTCTTGTGGACTAACAGAAACACAGGCACTGCCACAAGTGGCGGCATTCCCATTGTAGTGTGGGAGACACACAGTTTATGCTGTCGAGCATATTTATGCAATGGGAGGCCTGTCGGCAACATCGCACCTGAGATTCTGCAGAATATCCAGGTTTAGTAGCTCACGGGGTGATTTACGTGTTTACGGGGCGATTTATATCTTTGCGGAGCGATAAAGATGTTTGCGGGGCAATTTATGTGTTTCCAGGGCTATTCATGTGTTCGTGGGGCATGCCATTACACCGGGCCAGCTCACCGAGGCGTGTGAACTTTGAGCAAGACGGCCATGTGTCATTTATTTAAGTGTTGGACTGTGTGTTCCAGAAACTGGGCTAGAGAAAAAGGCGGTCACAATGTGGATTGTTGGTGGCCCCACTTACTTGGAAAAGACGTCATGTACAGGAACTGATTGGTAGAATTTTAGTGAGGAGGGGTAAAATAAGAGTACCATTACAATTCGCAATGATATTTAAAAGAGTGTGTAGACATGAGAAGGGTGAAGCTAGCGAGCTGATCATTGGCCACCGCGAGTCGATGTATCCTACTTTTTTTGATACACCCATGTATTCCTAAGTTCACCTCCCCGAGTGAAAAGTGTCGTCGGACGGCAACAAAGACACTTTGAAGAATAGTCTGCCTGGATGTCCTGCGAGAAGAAACTTAACTGACATAAACAGATAGAAAGGCTTGCAAAACTGCAACATTGTCTGTCTAGTACTGTGATAAAATCACATTCTACAGAGCCATTCTCTTTCGTGGCATAAAAGTGTGCCTGCTTTTGGCGATGCAATCTGTTCCATATTCAGAACATAATGTATACTAATTGACAAGCTCTAACGTCTCCACACTAATCTATTCCCACCACTTCGTTGTGTATAATATTGTCGCAAAAGCAGTACATTTCAGCTTTTCGCACTTAAATATGTAGCACAGATCTGTGTAAAGCACCCACCTTTCACTATGATGTGTGTTCACTTGTAAAAAGCATCAGGCTGGCATCCTGTATAAGCGTCTGACATGCCTCAGAAGCAAGCTTAAGCAAGACTACTGCAGAGTGATTTTACTACTGTTCATATTGCTGTTTATATTCCAGTCTCTTTTCAAGCAGTTAAGCCAAGTTAAGCCAAACACGTACCTTCCCAGACGTACAAGCACCAAGTGACAGACGCTCTTCAAAACGTAAATCACTAGCCTATTGGAAGTGACATATGTACACTTGGCTTTCACAAGTCTTTTATTCTGTTTTGTGCATTTTGGTTCTGCTGGGAAGGTGCGCTGTAAACTGCAACAAACTGCAGCTGATGCACTTGCGGCGACGAGCTAAACCTCAGTAGTTTGGGGTGATCCGTGCCCAGCCTACCTACGTCTTGACAATCCATTCATGCATGAATGCTATTGTGGAAAGACCTAAAATGCACAATGTATCTTCTTGCCGGCATTGTACCACAAATTATCTTGCAGCAAAATACTGACGCTGCCTTTTCAGAATGCAGAATGAGCCAAATAACTGATTTCAATGTGGTCCTGCTTTTATGATCCTTTTGGCTACCGACCAGAAAGGTGGCTGCCGTCTGTGCCGTCTTCGAAGTGAAGAAAATTAATTTAATCAAGGTGGATGTTTATTGTGAATGTGGCAGTTTCTAGCTTCTAAGGTTGTAGAGGCAGCTAATGCATCAAGCCTTTGACTGGCCACAAAAACTGGGCAAAAAAATGAGAAGGAAAACAAATCCTGTATGGCTATGTTTTTATGTTATGAAAAACATGTGAATACATATGTACAGACATTGTGATACATAAAGCTCATGTCAGGCCAACTAGAATTCTCCTGTGATGCACCTCGTGCCAGAGGCTTGAACTGTGTCACTTAAATTTATGATTGCAATAAATTACTTCTTAAGCCTTAGCCTTTCTTACTCAAACTGTAATATTCCTTGAGCTCCAAGATTCCAGATGGCTTCCTGAAATGTAGTTCTGTAAGAGCCTCACTCTTTACGTTACTTTAACAAGCTATTTAAGGAGCTATAGTTGCCTGTAATATCTTCAATCTGTAGTGATTCAAGAGCACACTGTAAACTCTGCAAAGGTAGACCATGCTACTCTGGAAGATATAATGTGCTTAATCTGTGCTCGAATGCACATAAACCATTCTTGCCGTGACAACGGCCCAAGGACAAAGAGACAGTCCGAAGTGAGGCACTAGCCACAGAGTTTCCTGAAGTCCACACATACAACTAACTCAAAGCATGACCAACGCAATAAGACAGGGCACCAGCCACACCGAGTACAGAGTGACCGCTCCCATCTTCTCGCGCCACTGTGCGTTGCTACGCACCGTTGCCGGTCAGATATATTTTCCTGCCTGTACGCCGAAATGATGAACCCCGTGAGCCATGACCGCGGCGCCGGCGGCGTCCCGGCACTGGCGGCTCCCGACTCAATGGCAGCACGGAGAGGGACACCTTCCAGACAGCTGGCTGGCCGTAGTAGTTGTACGCGCGGCACATGTAAATGTCCTCGTCTTCGAGCGTGACGTTTTGGATGGCGAGCGTGAAGTCTGCTAGGATGGCGTAGCGCGCGCTCCGCTGTGGCAGCTGCTTGCCGTGCCGGTACCACTGTACGATGGGAGTCGGGTGGCCAACGGCCAAGCATAACAGTCGTGCCGTGCTTGACACAGTCACGGTCACCGTCGCGCTCGAGGGCTTGATTGTAGCAGGCACTGGTGGGGGTTAGTGACGACGAGTTTGTGGCGGCGGGAACCATGCATTGAGGGGGATGGGAAATGGGTTGCAAGAAGAAAAAGGAGAGAGGAGGTGCATGCAGGGTTAGTCTAGTGTTTAACAGTGGTGTGCTGTTTTAGTTACAATAAAGCACACCATATCAAAGCAGGCAACTCATTCATTCAAGATGCTTTGCAGCATTCCAACATGCACGAGACAGTACAAAGAAGAGTCAATGCACTATGCAGTTGAACCTCGTTATTATAACGAAGTCGCGTTCAATGCAAAAATACCTTTCTTATATCCAATATTCACTTAATGCCAATATTGACGAGAAACATTTCAAGCATTGTTATATCCAATATTTCGTTTTATCTAATATTTCATTATTTAGAGGTTTGATTACTGACCTATAACTGAAGTTCCACTCCAACTTAAAACAGAGGCCGAAATAGAAAGGTATGAGGCAAGGGGGTTGTGGGGTAAAGAAAGTGATCAGAACCAATAAAATAACAAGTGTGGTTGGCCTCTCATGCTTTCAGTAGAATTGCCTGTCTAAATATTCAATCACTTAACCTAACTGACTGGCCAAAAATGCAAGCCACAACCCTTTTGTGTACTGCATACAGCTTGCAAATTTTGTGTATTTAGTGCATAGCGCAGAACAACCTTCATTCGCAGATTAGCTCCAAGTTGTGCATCTACGCTTTTCTATGCCCTTTCATTTGCAATATTAGCGTTAGAATGCACGCAGCAATCAGGCCACCTCAAGATGCTGTCTCCTGGCATCAGAGTTACAGGTAGCTCCAGACAAGAATACCTCGATGTCCACTAATTTCTTTTCAGCCACTTGAACTCTCATCCTGCAGCAATGCTGAAAATATTGTACTGGCAGAGCTGCTTTCCACATAAATTAAGACTGATGAAAGCCTCCTATTAAGCATTACGTTGTTGCTATGAGAAAGAACAAGGTCTGCTTGCAACAACAGAAGACAAGCTGGCTACAACTTTGTAGCCTACCAAAGTACATCCAAGTCCAGGGTATTGTAGCACCTTCCTCTGGCAGGTCAAGGAGGTTTACAGATCAGCCAGCATAAAAGGTTGGCGAAAAAAATTGTAGTTCATGGTATGTACAGGACCGTTGCGCGGCCGGAAGATTGGTTTGAAGTAACTAAAGGACTCAGGGCGCCTTTACATAGTCCTCAAATTATCGCACTGACTCTATAATCATGTGTTGCATGTCTAACTCATAAGCATAGTGTTATTTAATCTTTCCATCCGCTTTTCCCTTTCCCCAGTGTAGGGTAGCCAACTGGTGTCAGTCTTGGTTAACCTCCCTACCTTTCATTTATCATTTGCTCTCTCTCTCTCTCTCAGTGATAAGATAAGTGCCGCTTCATGTCTGAACTTTTGCTATTACTTTAGGAAAATTAGTTGCAACCACACGAAGTCAAGCTTTCTCTACATTGACAACTTTGTGAGCTGTGACTAAAAAAAAATTCAAGCCCGTCTTAGCCCTTATTTTCACACATTAGGAAAGTTGTAGCTCTACTTTTTACCCCCAGTCAAGAATAAACAACTACAATGACCCAAGCATTTTATATCATTAATGAGTCTTTTTTTAATGCTCGTATATATATATATATATATATATATATATATATATATATATATATATATATATATATATATATATATATATATATATATTGTAGTGAAGAGGAATGTCCAGCGCTGCAGGTACATCGCCAGTCGTCCGGGAGGCACGAGCTCGAGATTGCCTGAGCTGCTCTGGTGCCTGCTGCTCTCTTGTACTGTATTCTTAGATTCTGGTGGAGGTGCTGCAGTTTTCCCCCAACCTGGAATTATGCACCCGAACTCAGCCATCCGTCATGCCTGACGACCCCAGCCCGACATCACCACCGGTTACTCCGGCCATCGCATGTGCCGGTGCCCAGCGTCAGCAGGATCCTTACATCTTCAGCGGCACTGATGAGAAAGACGTTAAGATTGGGTGGAATCGTATGAACGCGCCAGCAACACCAACAAATGGGATGATCCCCTCAAGCTCGGCAACGCTATCTTCTATTCATCGGGCGTGGCCAAGCTGTGGTTCAAAAACCACGAAGCCGATCTCCGCACGTGGGCTAGCTTCAAAACCGGCATCACAGAAATTTTTGGCCGCCCTGGCGTGCTGTTACGGTTGGCGTCTGGCACCACGTGCAGAAAGGAATTACACCCGACCTTCTCTCACCATGTCTCGTCGAAATGAGGCGTGACTTCTCCAGCTACGGTTGGCATCTGACACCACGTGCAGAAAGGAATTTCACCCGACCTTCACCCACCATGCCTCATCGAAATGAAGCGTGACTTCCTAATTCACTACGACCATTTTCAAGTGTCTGCCGGTCTGGCGAAAGCCCCGCAGTGTTTACAGGCCCCTTTGTGTGTGTGTGTGTGTGCGACTTTAGAGGGACCCATTCCTCGAACGGTCAAACTCTACAGGAGAACTTCCACGAACCAGCAACGCGTAAAACAGACGGACAAGCGTCTACAATTCCTGGAGGCTCGGTACAACCAGAGGCGTGGTATGACCGGAGGCGGGGCCCGCTTTCCGCCAATCCGACTCTGTGCCAGTCACGTAACGTCGACGGAAGCAAGATCCCTCCCACAATTGTAGAGAGCCTATTTAAGGGGCTCCGAAATGTACTTTAGATCACTTCATTCTCTTCTCTTCATCTTTCACCAACCTTTGAATAAACCGTGCTAGTTTCGCACTAGAAATCGCCTCGTCCTTGCCCGGTCGCCATGGTCTACCGGATGCTTGCAGCCTACCGACAACGCCACGCTACCCAATAGTAACGTCGGTGGAGCTTCGATAGGCAGGCGTCGCTACAACTCGGCAGCAGTACGATACGCTACCCTGGAGTACGCAACAGTGCGCAAACTTCGCACTGAACAACGCCTACTAAGTCGATCCCAGCACACTGGTGAAACGTTCACCAGCTACATAGAGGACATCGTGGACCTCTGCCGGCGTGTCAACCCGACGATGGCTGATGCGGACAAGGTACGTCACATCATGAAGGGCATTTCCGATGATGCCTTTCATATGCTCCTCTCCAAAAACCCGTGCACTGTCTCTCAGGTCATTGAGCTTTGCCAGAGTTTCGACGAGCTCTGCAGACAGCGCCTTCTCACGTGGCGCCCCCCTGCTTCCGACGAAACCCTCGCGAGCATGACCGTGACTCCTGAGATGGACTCCCTGCTTTGCCAAATAAAAGAGTTCGTCCGTGCTGAGGTCGCTTATCAGCTTTCGCTGGTGTCCTCAGCCACGCCACCACCTTCGCCTTTGCCGGCCAACCTTCGCAAGGTCATCCAAGAGCAAGTGTGCGCAGCTCTCCCTTCTGCCCGCGAGACTCCGCCGGTGTCGACTTTCGTTGCTTTTCCCGAAGTGACTGCACCTCTCAGCTATGCCGAGGCTCTCGCGTGGCCACCACCTCCGACTTTTGTGCCATCCCCATCAGTCGTGCCACTGCATCCAGCTCCCCACTTCGTTCAGCTGCGGTACCCACACAGCAGTGGACAATGGCGCACTCCTGACAACCGGACAATATGTTTTGCCTGTGGTCTACTTGGTCATGTTGCACAATTTTATCGTCGCCGCGCAACGTCCTACCGCCGTAGCTTTGACGCCGCAACATACGTTTCCCCATACCTGTTATCCTCCGCGTCTCAGAACCCTGGCCACATGTCTTCCTACTCGGACCACCGCCGTTCGCTATCGCCTCGACGCCACTCAATTTCGCCAATGCGTCGTCGTCCTTCTTCGCCGGAACGGGAAAACTAATCGTCGCAGTTCCAGAGGCAAGAACTGCGTCACCCACGAACAGACCAAGGCCTCTCCCTTCTCCAACTAATGTTATTGACGTATTTGTGGACAGCGTCCCACTCGCCCTCGTTGACACTGGTGCCGCAGTTTCAGTTACTCGTGCCAAACTTTGCCGTTTGCTCAGAAAAGTTATGACGCCACTGTTTAACGTGTCACTTCAAACTGCCAGCGCAGACCGCATCACGCCTGCAGCTGCGTGTACTGCTTGCGTTGTGACCAACAGCCTCCTCTACAACGTCGAATTTTTGGTGCTGTGTTCTTGTTCCCACTATATTATCTTGAGCTGGGACTTCCTTTCCGCTAATAAGGCCGTCATCGACTGTTCTCGTGCTGAAGTGGAATTTCAAACGCTGTGTCATGCCCCACTCCTTGATGCTCGTGAACCTGTAGATAAAGTATTTGTTGCCGAAGACGTTACAATTCCAACACACTCATCTGCCCTTGCCACAGTGTCATGCAACATTGTTGCTAATGCCAGCATACATTTACGCCATCTACAATTTTCGCTCGTCGCAGACGTTCCCCGCTGCCTTTCGCTCTTTTGGATGTTCATGCCAGCGTCAGCAGAGTGCTCGTCGCCAACAGATTGCCCTGTCCTCTCACGTTGCTTCGTGGGGAGTGCGTTGGCCGTGCCCAGTGTGTCGACCCTGCTGCCGTCATTGACATGCCAACTGGTCCCATCGTCACTCATGAGGTCGCCGGAGTGACCTGTAACCCCGCGCAGGAGCCGACTTCGCCCGATGTTTTACATAGCTCAATCACCGACACGTTGACTGCTTCTCAACGCGCCCAGCTTCTACGCCTTCTCGACAAGTTCGGTTCGTCTTTCGACTGTCAGCATGTTCCCTTGGGCCACACGTCTACTGTTTGTCATCGCATCGACACGGGTACCAGTGCACCACTGCGACAAAGACCATATCGTGTATCCGCGACAGAGCGCCGTGTTATCGACGACCAAGTAGCTGACATGCTCAAGCGCGGCGTCATTCAGCCTTCGGATAGCCCCTGGGCATCTCCCGTTGTTCTTGTTAAGAAGGATGAATCAATTCGATTCTGTGTCGATTACCATCGTCTTAATTAACAAAATAACCCGTAAAGATGTTTACCCTCTTCCGAGAAGTGACGACGCCCTTGGCTGTCTCCAAGGCGCGGAGTTCTTCTCTTCTATCGACCTACGCAGCGCCTATTGGCACGTCCTCATGGCACCCAAAGACCAACCTAAAACGGCCTTTGTAACACCAGATGGCCTATATGAATTTCGTGTCATGCCTTTCGGGCTTCGCAATGCCCCCGCAACATTTGAGCGTATGATGGACAACTTTTTGCATGGTCCCAAGTGGAAAACGTGCCTGTGCTACTTAGACGATGTGGCTATTTTTTCGCCCGATTATCCCACCCATCTCTGTAGGATGGAGGAAATGTTACAGTGCCTAACTGCCGCCGGCCTTCAGCTCAACCTGAAGAAATGCCACTTTGGCGTATGTCAGCTCACCATCCTTGGCCATGTATAAACACGGTATTCTTCCTGACGCTGCCAAGCTCCGTGCAGTTGCTTATTTTCCCAAATCTTCCTCCGTAAGAGAACTTCGCAGCTTCCTTGGCCTGTGTTCTTACTTTTGCCGCTTCATTCGGAATTTTGCATCCATCACTGCTCCCTTGAATCAGCTTCTACGGAGCAACTTGAACGACTACGCTTCGTCCTCCGCTTGTGACAATGCCTTCCAAGAATTGCGCCGCCTACTGACCTCGCCGCCTATATTGCGTCACTTCGACCCGACAGCTCCGAACGAAGTGCACACTGACGCCAGCGGTGTTGGACTCGGCGCTGTGCTCGCGCAGCGCAAATCTGGATACGAGTACGTCGTTTCATACACAAGCCGCACCCTCACCAAAGCCGAGAAGAATTATTCCGTTACGGAGAAGGAATGTTCGGCCATAATCTGGGCACTTGGTAAATTTCGACCCTACATCTATGGCCACCCCTTCGACGTGATTACAGACCACCATGCACTTTGTTGGCTGTTCACGTTGAAGGACCTCTCAGGTCGATTAGCTCGCTGGGCTTTGCGGTTGCAAGATTTCAACGTGTGCATTGTCTACAGCTCTGGCGGCCGCCACACCGATGCCGACGTGCTTTCCTGTTCGCCTGTGTCAACTGAAAGCAATGCCTGCCTCTCTGCCGTTAACCAAGTATACTTTCGTTCCCTGCAGGCTGCGACATGGCTTCGGAGCAACGCAAGGATGCCTAGATTAGAGCTCTTATCCGCTTCCTTTCAAACCCATCGACTGTTCCTTCACCATCTTGAGCTTTGCGCCACCAAGCATCTCACTTCGAAATTCGGAATGGACTTCTCTATCGCCGGAATTATGTCTCTGACGTCCACAAGTGGTTGCTGATCATACCTCGACATCTTCGTGGTGAAGTATGTTCTACCTTCCATACTGACCCACAGTGTGCACATGCGGGTGTCTTTAAGACATACACCCGGCTTTGCTCCAGGTATTATTGGCGTGGCACGTACACCTTTGTGTGCAAGAACATTCTATCATGCCCTCAGTGCCAACGCTGCAAGGTTCCTGCTCACAACGTCTCCGGTCCACTCCAGCCAATCCCATGTCCTGCCAGGCACTTCGATCGCATTGGCATTGACCTTCGTGGACCCCTTCCGAGCTCGGCTTCCGGAAACTGCTCCATAGACGTCGCCATCGACCATTTGACGCGATACGCAGAAACAGTCGCTCTGCCTGCTGCCACCGCTCGTGATATTGCATCCTTCCACCTGAAAAACTTTATTCTATGTCACGGTGCACCTCGCAAACTTTTGAGTGATAGAGGATGTGTCTTCCTCTCCGAAATCGTAAACCGCTCCTTGCTGAATGTCGCATCATTCATCGCACCACCACCACCTACCATCCTCAAACTAATGGTCTGATGGAAAGATTTAACCGCACCCTTGGCGACATGCTCTCCAAATACGTCGCCTCTGATCACACTGATTGGGACCTCATTTTGCCATTCATCACGTTCGCCTACAACACTGCACCACAGGCGACCACAACCTTCTCCCCATTCTTCCTCTTGTATGGCCGCGAACCTTCGACTACCCTCGACACCATTCTTCCGTACAGACCCAGCTCATCCGAATGTACACCCATCTCTGAAGCTGCCCGCCACGCAGAGGAATGCCGTCAGCTCGCCCATTTCTTTACAGCCGTCGACCAATGGCAATAAAAGTCTCGGCGTGACGATGATCCCCCGCATTGTCACTTTCTTCTGGACTCCCTTGTGTGGCTTTGGGTTCCCGCCATTCCTGCTGGACTCTCATCCAAGTTTGTGTCCAAATATCAAGGACCCTACCGTTTTGTCGCGCAGACATCACCTGTGAACTATATTGTCGAGCCTGTCACGCCACCTACGAACCAACGCCGTCGTGGTCGTGAAACCATCCTCGTACAACGCCTGAAGCCGTATTCGACCCCATGATTCTGTGTTCACCATGAGTCGCCAGTATGGCTCCTTTTCCTATTGGGGGCGATTGTAGTGAAGAGGAATGAATGCCCGGCGCTGCAGACACATTGCCAGTCTTCCGGGAGGCGCGAGCTCGAGATTGCCTGAGCTGCTCTGGTTGAGACACGCTGCCTGCTGCTTTCTTGTACCGTATTCATATATATGTATATATATATATATATATATATATATACACTGAGCTCTTTCTTTCTTTGTTTCTTTCCTTCGCTCTCAATTTGTGTATATCATGTACAGTACAATGTTTGAAACTGTGTCATTGTACTAGTTTTGTTTATATACAGCTTATTTTCAGTTATTATGCCTTTCTAATCCCTTGCACGCCTGCTGCTAAGTTATTCACCTGTCTTGTTATGTACTAAACTAAAGCAGTACCGATAGGAGGTCCTTGTGATAGCCTTACTTTAAGACCTCCTCATGCTGACAGTTATCGTACACCAAACATTCTTGCCCCTTTAAACAGTGTTATTAAACTACAAACGTCGACTAAATTTGAAGCTACAAATAGCAACATCCTGTACTCTAAAAAAAGATGGTAGTGCTTTAACACTGATAATCACAAACACAGAACCATGCGCAACCAAAATGCACAGATTTGCATGCACTCAGTGTTAATACCTGGGCATGCAGTCGGGTGAACTTTAAACGAAGGCAATGTAACATAATGTGCACCAAATCATATAAAGTACTATACTTTCCTTCGATGTAGTATTTGTAGTAGCTGGCGTCCCAAATGACCATGCCCAAATACAGACGCCTGACTGACCAATGAAGTTTTGTCCTAAATTCACACTCTGGCTATGGGAGACATGACACAGTAAGAGGGTGGGGGGGTCTCTAGATTAAGCGATGTACTATCTGGGGTCCTTTTTACCATACAGTACAGAGCGTGGATTTGGGACAAAAATCCCAAGCGTTTCTGCATTCGCCCATGCCCCTCCTTCGTTGTAGTGCAGCATACCAGAGCTTGAAATCAAAACTATGACTTAAACGTGCTCAGCATCCAAACGCTATGTAGTACCACTACAGAGGCAATGCAGTAGATGAATCAAATTAATCCTCATGCAGAACTGGCTTTGCCACTCAGCATTTCCTTTTTTTTTCGAAATTTTCTTTCAGCTACGCCTAACTATGCGGACTTCACCTTGCGAGACTCAAGACAACCATTGCGTTCTCAGAGTTTCCAACTAGGAAGACAAATCTTGTTGTTTACCCTATGAAAAGTAAGTGTCGTGATAGTGCCGTGAGACTTACACCACAAGAACTAATGATGGCACTAGCAGTGAGGCCTCAAATAGCTCGGATACACAGAAGGCCACACTGACAGCATCAAATTAAACGTGACAGCGTGAGAAGCACACTGGCTTCAGTACACTCTTCACTGTCATGAAGCGTACATGCTTTCGAGTACTATCAGAAATATGAGAGCAGCACACAAAGTTTGACATGTTTTCACGTAAGCTATCATTCATAGATAAGTTCATTGGCATGATCACAAAACACTCTAAGTTCCCAAAAGCCGTGCCCTTAGGTTACCATGTCTTTATTTGTTGTAGACTGTGTGTAAACTGATGGGGCCCACATTGCATAAGTCTGCATGCAAGAGTCTGCATCAATTTGCAGTCAAACAGATTTGCAATGTCAGGAGTGCGTCGACGTAGCTTAATGACAAGCCCTGCTGCCTCAAGGTTAAGTGTGCTGAAGTTTGCTGGCGAGGAAAAGAAAGGGAGAATGCATTATGGATACCTTCTCCTTAACTCACCGAACACAACAAGGTTGGTGACATGTGACACCTTCTGGCGCCCGTCATCGGCAGTGCACCGGTAGGGGCCTGCGTCGTCGCCCGTGAGCTGGGAGATGTGCAACGAGCCATCGACCAAGATCTTGAAGCGCCCCTCATTGCTCTCAACCGACTCATCACGGAAGGTCCACGTGACAGACACTATCAGGAACGGCCGGTCGAGGCACGACAGTGTCACGTCAGAGCCGGCGTTGGCTGTCACCTCGGGCTTTGCGTGTGCTGCCATTTCTGCCGGACGGTGCACGGGCGGTGACAGGTCTGCAAGAAACCGAAGTTTGATTATTCTGGATTGGATTAACCGACTCATGAATCTGTTTTCGGCGTAATACCCTACATCAGTATCTAAGGTCATGCCACAATGAACCCTATTGTTAAAAATGTTATGCTCACTAATCCTAGACCCATTTTTGCAGTCTTCATCTCTTTTCATTTTTTTTTTTTTTATTTACAAAGGCAAAGCTGTTTCTTTTTTGGTGGGAGTAGGCAGAGGTACTAAAAATCAATAAGTGTTTTACCTTCATTTGTTGGCTCAGGAGTTAGAATTGGAGTCTGCGTCGTTGTGGACACATGTGAGGTGGTACTTTCTGCAAAAGAAAGTGCTTGCTTATTATGATGACTTTTAACTTCCTATACTTTGAAAGAGAGGCTTTTCTATGGGGAGAAACATAATTACTACTAAATGCATTTCGCTTCCGCTCTATATTATTCCATTCTATAAAACATGCAAGACCGATTGAAATTATTTAACATATGAAATGAAAAAAATGAGCCCAACATATCCGCCTTTCGAAACTTTTGAAGACAGCTGAATCAAAGGGTGGTTCGGAATAGCTGATTTTAATTTAATGGAAGTAGTCTGCATAGTTGCCCGGACACATGATGATAAAAGAAATGTAAACCACGAAACTAAAAGCTTCAGTGGTCAAACCATGCTCAAATGCACTACCTGATACAAGTTGACAAGTTTCAGGAATGCCTGTTCATCACGATCAGTACAACTCATCATGTGATCGGCAGGACTCATCCTTGACAATATTAGTACAAACTGTGCCAATATAATCTTGGACTTGGGGGTTAAAGGGCTAAGTTTAGACTTTAAATTATCTCCCCCCCCCCCCCACGAACAAGGTTACTCTTTTGAAAGAACATGTTCTTTTTTTTTTGCCCCTACCTGGAATTAAAATGAAAAGCTGGAGATACATGTCACCTTAGGTGATCCTAGATTGTCGCCTGTCATTGTCACAGCAAACCAGTGACAGACGGCACCTTCGCTGCGGCAATTACTTCATCAATTCTGGATCACCGTGGATGAGTCAGCTGCTGATTGAAACGATCACATTATAAATGCCACTGCATGACGATGCTGTGCCTACGAGCATGTGTAATGCAGCAGTTGCATTGTTGGAAAAGGACCCCCCATGTGACAGTACGTACACACTAAAGAAGGCGCGACAATCAAGGCTTCATATGAAAGCAGGGAAACTGTTCAGCGGGAAAACTGCTGCAGATCCCTGCTGGAAGTGTGCATGCCCCCTCGCAACCCACTAGGGCCAGGGGCTGCTTGTGAGCATGTGTCGTCGTTATGTCATGTTTTTTTAATGTGCTTTCTTGTGCACGGTTCACATTTAACTGTGGGCTCTTATGCTACAGAGTTACCTTTAAGTTTATCAAACGTTATTTTGTTCCCTGCACTGCCTCTTCTAGCTCATGAAGGGATGCTCAGGAACCCCTCCCCCATACCAGTCGCTTCAAGAGGTTGTCAAGATGATGCTCAGCACTACGCCTCCTCTGTACAAAATCATAACCTAAAAACCAGGCAGCAGCTTAGCCAGACATTCTACTTATGTTAGGCTCCCTCATTACACAATGTGCAGTATACAATGGGAGTGTTCAAATAGTGAAATTTCTAAATCAGATCAAATAGAAATACCTTTTCATTTCCAAAGCCACATGACATAGGAAGTTTGCGCGGAGTCTGTTTGGCAAAAAAAAGGAATCGGCCTTAAATGCACACACACATGCATGTAATATCCTTCACTATTACACATCCGGACAACTGAGGAAATTTTAAATGAGAAACAACTGGTTACAATTACTGTACGGAATACCGTGACAATGACAGTAATGAAACAAGGGAACAGCATGTTGCTAGATGCATTGAGAGTGTTGTGTTCGCCGAAGGATTATTATCTTTTTATTATGGGGTTTTACGTGCCAAAACGACTTTCTGATTATGAGGCAGGCCGTAGCAGAGGACTCCGGAAATTTTTACCACCTGGGGTTCTTTAACGTGCACCTAAATCTAAGTACACAGGTGTTTTCGCATTTCGCCCCCATCGAAATGCAGCCGCCGTGGCCGGGATTCGATCCCGCGACCTCGTGCTCAGCAGTCCAACACCATAGCCACTGAGCAACCACGGCGGGTTTCGCCGAAGGAGAGTAGTTACATACTACATCACTGTGTATTGTTTTAAAGGGATGAAAACATGGTGAGACTGACCAAATACAGTTGAACCTCGTTATAACCGTCATACCTGACACAAAAATACCTTCGTTATATCCGACATTCGTTATAGGCACCCATCTGCTACCACTGATACTGGTGATAAAGTTTTTAAAGTCATTTCGTTATATCCAATAATTCGTTATATCCGTGTTCTTTAATATTGAGGTTCGACTGTACTAATAAGCTGGGACAAATTCGCATACAGGCTGCCTAAATGCAGGCCATATTCTTATTGAGTGACTATAAATTATTCACCAGAAGTTATCTGTGCTGTGCGGTCGCTCAGAAACTGGTGCCCCTATGCAACAACTTCAGCTATTCTGTCCCGGAATCATTCAGAACAGTCCTCACAAATGTTGTTCTAGTATCTTCGAGATATCGACAAGTGCTTTTCTCCTTTGCATATTAGAAGAAAAAATATTGGACAACTTCGAATAGTGAATTTTCAAATCAAGTATGAGTTGACTAGCAGGGACTATTCAATTTCCACTCGAAATTTCAACTATTTGTGTGCTCCTACTACACAACCAATGCGATGAAATTCCAAATTCTTAAAGCAAGGAAACAAAGATTACTAAGCCTCACCAGTAACAACAGCCTGAACACAGACGTGAGCGCAGCCATTGTAGCAGCACTTGCGGACGTCGGGACAGTCGGCGTCCACTCGGCAAACATCTCGGCAGTCGGCTCGGACCACGGCTGCAGGTTGTGCCTCGACTTCGGCTACGGGGCAGTGGCCAGGCTTGTTCACTGTTCAATAAGAAAAACTCTTGTTACAGTGAACTTACACATGTCAAAAGTGTGGCCTCAAGCTAAAGCAGAAATATGTCAATTATACCACAACAATTTTGTGCCAGTGTTCTTTTACACCTTTGCAGAATTCTGCTCCTTTCCGCATTCTTGCTGAAATGCTCTTGTGATGGTCTTTGGAATTTTAGTTTGGTGTGCAGAAAGTGCAGCTTTACAATTGTTTTTATGTGATTCATTAGCTTAAAATATCATACTGCTTGTTTTTGAAGTTGTAGAAATCCTACCGCATGCTTCTCACACGTAAAATGATGACACTTAGCAAGTAGTAAGGTTTATAAATATTGCATATTTTAGTTTTACGCTAGAGTTGGTCTCAAAATTGCATCATCTGCATTATCACAATGTCGTGGGACAGCCCAATTTGCTTATTTCATGTAGCAGTAAGAAGAGTTGTGATAACATCACTCATAAAAATATAAGCAAGATTGCTGCATGGATATTTTATGGTTACGCTCGTGTGTAGCAGCTGCAGCAATTGCAGGGAGAGCGAGCCAGTGTATCATGACATCATGAGGCATCCACCTCCTGAGCATTGAAGCCAGAATTGTTTAACAAGTAACCAGGGGACTCTTACACTTGCCAGTAATGTTTTTTTAGAGTTAATAGAACTTGAGCTGCATTGAATGTAAAAAGCAAAAACAAATGACAAGCAGAAAATAACATGTCACATTCGCAGCATGAAATTGTGACGAAACAGAGGACACCAGGCATTAACTTGTTTACTGTTCAATGTAACAGCAATGTACCGTACACAAAAGTGGATCAGCAGAACACTTTTACCAACCAATGTCATAGCGCTTAAACAACTGAATTTCCAACTTGCCTTGCTGGTCTCATTCAGCTGTAATTTATGAAAATAGTAACACATAACATGTATATTTTATTATTATATGGCAATGCACACACCTTGTCGTGAAGGGCATAGTCAACACACAGTGGTACCTTCACAGGAATACCGTGTGCAGTTGGCAAACTGTACATAGTATCGTCCGGTATTTTGCAATGAAATTGAGGTTTAGTGAATTATGGTTGTACTGATGCCGAGTTAACTCCTTTACACTCTTGTGGAAAAAAACATAGCTCACTGTTACATACTTCCTAAAATATAAGAGAGCATTTATGACTCAAAATTTGAATGGACAAACTTCAGAGGAAGCGCAGCTTTTGAAGCAGAGAACCACTGCTACTGGAGCATTTCCCATTACCTCTACGGATTGCTTTACGACAGTATTATGGCACAACGCTTCTGCGGCAAGTGACACTGCCACCTAGAGTGCCTAAGTCAGGTGATTTGCTTTTAATTTTGCCATGTTCCACGACTCCTGCTTCCTCAAGGTGAAACAATTGAAAACCAAGCTACGCAACCCATTGGTTCAGAGGACTTCCATGGGGCAGTTCAAAGTACACATACAAAGTGCCAGACATGCAAAGCAAAACCACAATGAAAGGCTTGGCAAACGCTCACCAAGGCGACACACAGGACGATAGTTGGCGCTGCCGTCGGCACTTCGATATGCCTCAATCCTGCAAAGCTCTTCTTCGTGGCACGAAAAGGTCTGAAAAAAAAATGCGAACACCTAAAGTTACGGTCGTCATTCTTGACTCATACACAAAGCCTGGCTCTTTGATAATTGTCACATGATGCTTCAATGTAGACTATTTTTAAAGCAGACTTAAAGGGAACTCGGAAACCTGTTCATCTTCTGAAAAGTTCCTTACAACACAGTCTGACAACGCATAGCACAGCTGAGGGTTTAATTTAAGACAGGACCTTCAGTGCAGCTGGTTCTACAGACAATCCATTCATAACAGACACTTTCTCAAAGAATCACCCACTGCCCTTTACTGAGGCATTCAAACAAGGTAGTGATTTTGGCAAGCATACAGGAATGATCTAATCAATAGAAGAAGTTCGAGTCTAGTTACGCACTGTAAATGGATACAGGTGCAAACCATGCTTCGAAGCCATGGCCACCTTAGAGTACCACCACAGCAGAAATTTCAAAAGCATTCAGCGTTGGAAAACTCAGTGACAGAGCCAAACTACCAGTGGCTTTGCCTGTGAAAAAAGAGTTTACTCTTCCAAACTAATGTGCCTTATGTACATACTCTATGTGCCTTATGTACGTACTCAAAAAACTGAACAAAAGTTTTAACTTTTGCTCATACCTGTTTGCCTTTTTTGCTGTTTGATAGTGACAGCTTTCTTTAGCTACTTCACCCACTTTGGATGGACTTTGGCCGATGTCACACAATAAAAACCTGCAGGAGAGTAAACTTGGACCACTATAGGCATGCAATGTCTTGCCAAGCAGACATGTCACCGAGTAGCATGCTTGCTGCTCGATGCTTTCTGGCCTTGTAGACTACTTGGGTGACTGGGCGTGTTCCCCTGGGTATGTGCCTGAACAGATAACTTTAGCAATGCATAAATGATCACAGTATGTGCCCATTCTTGGGCAATCCCCCAGGAGAGAAAGGTGCGAGCGCATGCAAAGGATTCTGTTTGTCCTGACGATCCCGTCTTTCATCTGTATTGTGAATGCACTTCAGCAAGGACCAGTACAAGGAACATGCCAGTACAACAAAGGAATTGAGAAGTCTGATTTGCTGCTTTGCAACAAATGCGCATAGTGGTGCCACCACTACCCTCCACTGCCGCCGCCAAGCTGCAGTGTGCGTGGTAAGCGCCGGTTGACACCAAAACAAACACAGCGCAAGAAGGTTTGGTCCCTGCAGTAGCTTTAGTGCTTACGCTCCTTCACCCTTTCCCCATGAAGAAAAGAAGGAAAACATTACAGGCAGTGTCCAAATCCAGCGTCCAGTGACCGATTTCCTCGTAGTAACTAAAACAGATCTCCTAGACGATAATTCTGCGGACTGTATAGGGGGGGGGGGGGGGAATTAATAACTAAAAGAAATAAAAGCAAGTCCTCGCGCTCACCCTCTGCAACAGCGAGCTGTAGAAACTGTATCCACGGAAACCAACACTGGTAATAAGCAGCTTTCAATGGCCTGCAGCTGTACCTTCCAACACTCCCAGGTTTCAGCACACAGCATGTTGCGAAGCTCAATGCCATAAAATTGTCTTCGGTTACAAATTTCTTTGCACGAAATGTGCAGAAAATAATTGCTGACTGTATTTTTTTACAAAGTGTCTCTTGAATTTATGCTAAGTAAAGGTCTTCCTTTATTAAATGTGCTGAGCCTGCTCGATTGAGTACGATATGGTGCGCGACCTTCACAATTAAGTGACCTGTATAACGAAGGATTTACGAGGTCCCAAGTGCGTCATTATAAAAGCATTCGATTGTAAGGTAATTTAGAAATGCATGATACTGAATTACTCGCATCTTGGTGACTTTTGCCATAGATTTCACTTTCACTGTTCATTTTTGGGCTTCTTGATCTTGCATTTCTTGGCGGGCGTTTGTCTTTCGCTTCTGCACCTCTACCGGCTTTCCAAACTCCTGCTTGTGCCAAGGCTTATCTTTCTGATATTGCCCAGAAGTATGATTAGCTAAATTAGCTACACTTCAGATCTCCCTTTAGTAGCCCCTTAACAATTGTCAGTCATAATAAAGTTGCAACCAAATGGCTTATTCATTTTTCTTTTGCTATTTTCCTAGCACTGCCACCCTGGGTCCCCCTTTTTCTTTTTTGCTCTCTCTCTCTTTCTGCTCGCCTCTGCAGCCCCATTCTCAGCCCATTCTCCCCAGAAGCTGCAGGCCATATTTGCTGACAATGACACCGACAACGGGTCATGCTTACTTCGCAAGGGTTGCTGCAGCGGCATTGGACACAACCACGGTGGTCCACCGTCTGGTTCTTCCCAAGGGGACAGTGCAGGTCCTCGCAGTTTGACGGGAGGCACTCCGGTGCTGGTGTCTGTGGTGGAGCTGCTGGTGTCAACGGAAACAGTGCCGGAAACGGCGTGACCGCCATCGGTGGCTTAACACGTGGGTCCAACTCCTCGTCCGATCCCTCGGGCTTCCGAGAAGATGGTGGCATCTGTTTACCGCCGTCCAAGTCGGGTTCACTGATTTCGTTTTCGGGGGTGTCCTCTGCAAGCACAGAGATCAAAGCACTGCCTGAAGGTGCGGTTCTGCTGGGCAAGGAGGTCAGCGTTGTTTAAGAAACACTGCGTGAGCCAGAATTTGGTTGAGAGTTGCGAGCTTCGTGTGCTGGTTTGCAAACTCTAGCGAGTGAGTGCCAGCCATGATTAGTGAGAGCTGACGGCCAACAGAAGTGCACAGAGTTCTTACAACTGTTACAAAACGACATGTGGGCCCAGTTTTGTTGACAGCTTTGAACTCTGCCCACAGTTAAATCTGTATTCCCTTATTCAAGGCATTCAAGCTTACAAAGAACATCTAGAATCATCTTTTTTTTTTATAGCTGCATCTCCATGTCACTTACGGTTATAGAACATTTGAATAATATAGCTGCTTTAAATTGATATTGACACGTGCACTTGCCTATCTTTATCAGGCGACCACGTTTCGCCGCCTAACAAATGTTATCGCAAAGTGCGGGAAGTGCCTGCATGTATCCGAAGTTTCTGGAACGTTATCGACGCTTCTATCCGCTGTCTGTTGTCACCGAACCTTGTGTTATATGATTTCATCACGTGACGCGAATGGTGTAGAACTTTGTGGAAGACACGCAGGTCCCAAGGATTAGTCTGGAACATTCGAACACTGCTGTATAAAAGCCGACGCGCTTGACCCGCTGATCAGATTATCACAGATCGCCGACTGTGTTCGCCGCTGTCGCCATTCTTTGAGTGTAGCCTCTTTTTGAGGGCACAAGTTCGCTCAATAAAACGCTAGTTTAGTCTTTCCCAGTTTGGCTGCTTTCTTCACCGTCGCTACCACGTGACAATATTCAGCCGCCTATATATGTCCTATCCTGTTTTTACTGGATAGGACGTAAAGGTTTCAAAAGGTTACAAAGGTTTCAAAAAGGTTACAAAGGTTTATCTTCCCGTTAGTGCTTACATTGTAAGAAACCTTTTAGCTGATTATTCCAGTTTTCTCATAAGAGCTTTCCAGTGTTCCGTAGCATACTGACAGGCTTTCTTGCACTCTAATATATGTCCACACGCAGGCAAAATAAAGGAAAGACTCTCTGTTTCCATTTAAATGCCTGACTACTTCCATAACATAAACTCGTCTAAAGAAAATTTGAATTTTCAACTAGCACCAGCTTTCTAGTCTCAAGTGTAATGATATACTTTGGTAATGAATTGTTTTCGAGTAACTCAACAAAACTGGCTCATAGGGGTGAGGGTACTACCTATCAAAGCATGTTTTTATTGCCCATCCTATCAGTGCATTTCATAATGTGTAAAAAGCAGCACCAATGGGAAGCATACTCATGCGCAAGCCTCTCTCACCATGTCTGCTAACCACAAAATTTGTACACAGCTGCTCATAAGATAGTTTTGAATGCCACTGAAAACAGCCAAAGCTGCCTTGATAATGATAAATACGATGACAATGACATGACAGCAAAGGAGATGACAACGAAGGTAACACCAACGCACAACAACTGATGAAATGATGGCATGACAATGACAGCCAAAGGTGACGACAATGACAACAAAATAAAGACAACAATGACAGCAATGAGATCAACAGCACGGCAACTATGACTATGATTTGAGGACAATGTGTTGCTGATAACGAGGACAGCGGCAGAACAGCGATGACAACTCCAAGACAGCACCATGGCTCACATGAGATGAACCCAAGATTGAATACTATCTGGAGGCAGTTCCTTTCTTTACGGCAGCTTTTCCTGTCAAGAAAACATAACACTGGCATCTGTCGCAGATGCCACAAACTCTCTCCGTCAAACTACTGCACAAGGCAGGTACAGCAGGTGTGACTACATCAGTGGTACCGATGCAATTACGAGGCACACTGTACCACGAGCTGGTGCATTCCTGAATGCAGTATCTCTTAAGACTCTAAGATTACCATCCCTAACATTCTGAAACCTCGCACACCTCTTCAATTAGCTCCATGCAGAATGTGCGACTTCCTGCTCATCGCAGTTATTGCAACAGCAGTCGGCTCGCATTAGCGCATGTACGAGCATGCAACAGAGCAGCGCATTCACATCTACATGCAAGAAACATTTGATGGGCCCGCCTCCACCTACTTGTAACCCCAGAGCAGAACTTCATGCAGATTTCGGCCGACTTGAACCGGTTCTTATTGCCTCCACAGCCAGTGTACACGAATTGCAGGCAGACGCCGGTCTGTGCGTCGTAGAACCACCGTTCATGCGCGTCGTTGCAGTCGCCGGGGTCAACCGTTTTCTTGCATATGCCTGCACAGTTCAGTCACAGCTTCTGCAGGCTTTTGCTGCCGCCTTGTTTAGCACTGTCTGCACTACACTACTACGTGCTTTAGTGTTCTTCAACTTTTTAAACATTATTGCCATTATACTGAGTACCAGTCTCTTTAGAAAGAATACATCTGACCACAGCATCTAGCGCAGCCAGTAAAAGAAAAGGAAAGCCAGAAAAGTGGCATACACATAAGGGAGAATGTCTACTCGAAAGTGAACTGAAAATTATAAGAACGCTGATATGAGTAGCATTAGTGTGGTTATCCTCCATGGCCGCTTAACCAAACCCTCCTTTGTCTGGTAGCATTGACAGAGCAGAATTACCCATCATATATCTTAACTAGTGCATGATAATCTTCTCTATATGCTAAGTATCTTTATACTGCGGAGGTAGGAATTGTAGGGCTAGCCAAAAGTTTCTCTCTCCCTTTTTCTTTCCAGGCTTTAAGGAGTAAAGCTCTTGTATACCAAGCTATCCCTATAGTTTAACTTAAACAGCTAGTCTCATCTAAGGCATACCTCAGGCTACCGAATGAAATCTCTCCAGGTTTTTAGAAAAGGAATGCTCATGTAGGAATGCAAAATATTGCAGTGACCAATGGGCTGTCACTACAAGACAGCGTAGAAACAATGTTCACCCAGTTAGCATTATTACCATTACAATGTACGTTGGTCAAATATTAAGTACACCAAATATTACTAATCACTATTGCAGGTATTAGTATGCACTACATTTATTACTTTTAATACATCTGTTATTACTAAGTAAAGGAACAAGCAGTGCAAGTGAGAAGGCATGCAAGTGCATATTAGTACGGGAGGGTGTTACCTTTTCTAACATGCCTAGGCTTAGTGGGATGCCGGGTGGGTGGTTCTACGGCTAGAAAGACCAAGACAAACATGAGCAAAGGGTTCGACAAAAGGTTGTGAGCTCTTCAACAAAAATTGCACACACAAACATCACAAGGAGCCAAGTGTAGCTGTGACTACAATAAATTTGTACTGCAGTCGATTGCCGCTTTCAATGGTAACTCTCACCCAGTGTCGACAAGTGTGCTTTGACTGTCAAACCTTACAATCAGGCAATGGCACTATGCTACAGACACAAAGGACAGTTACGGGCTTGACTGATCAGTCAGAGCAAGTGGCGTAAGTGTCATTAAACTTGCTTTGCATGCTAAGTAACTACACACACGCACGCACACCAGGTGTTTTATAGCAAAACTGTTAAGGGAGTTCCACAATGGTTTTTGCGGGACAAAAATCAGCGTGCAACTGCATGGTTGATATGAAATGTAAACACAACACAACATCTGCAGAAGCCACAAGTTTGCTTTAATATGTTCCTAATACAGCACGTTTCCGCTTAGAGTGGGCGAATATCTTAGCCGTGTTACAAGCGTCGGCGTATGAATAGGGTACACTTCTAACGTATCAGTGTAAATGTGGCTGCTATCGTTGCCGCTCACGATTTGTTGCGTGCCCACGAGTGCATACAAGAAGAACCGAAAGACGCCTTTTTTGTTGTTGTTGTTCATAGCCATTATAAAGCCTACACATAATAAAGGCCAGTTTGGTTGTAGCCTTTCTTTTTTTTTGTCGTGGAAGTGCGGAAAGTGATGAAACGAATGAAATGGGGCATCTGCTTGAGAATGGCTGATGCGTGCAGACCGCTTGGTTTGTCTTGAAGAGTCGTTCGCGTAGCATTCGACGGATAGCGCGATCATTATTAGCTAGACTTGGCACGCGACATATCGCTACGGCAAGTTCGGGGTGCGATCATTACACGGGAAATAAAAAAAAGTGAATTTTGACAACAAAATTCAAGGGTGCGATCATTACACCAGTGCGACCATTACGTGAGTAAATACGGTACTATATGCAGTTTTTTTAAACAGAAATCCGTAATTTTTGGTTCTTTTGTCGCCTTATACTGGCTCCACACTGTAGGCCAGCTAGAAGTTTGTACAGCTGCAGCAGTGAAAGCTGATGTCGTGGTGCTGTAATGGAGCCTCCATGGGAGCCGTCACTGCGGCTGTGTTCTAGTGAGGCCACGAGCCAGCAAACAGACCTCTAGTACTTCGGAAGGACTTGTAGAACTAGAAGTTTCACTGTCTTTGATGTATCAGTTGTCAGACTGGCGTACATCTGTAAAGCACTTCTTCTAAAGTTAACAGAATTTGTAAAAATTGCCTATGGCATATTGTTACAACATAGGAGGGACAAGAAAGCTGGCATGCAGCATGAATAAACGCACCTTATCAGAAGAGTCACGGCAACGTCCTCTTAGTCTTTGTTTCTCTACCCTTGTGCTACTTCAGAGTTGCATTCATGGCCTTCATGGCCTGGCGATATGGGATGTGGCAATATCAATCATATCTACTCACTGAGCTGGATTACTCAAAGAGGCAGACATTACTTGTAAGAAGAAAGAAAATATGCAAATAATTAAAATCTCACTAATAAGCTTTTTAATGATTACATTAGCACACATATTGCACTTACAAATTGAAGCCAGTGGTTTCACAAGACACATCCACTCAGAACGAATTTTGAACCAGTTTAGATAAGCACTATCAAACTTGTGGCATCAATGCCCCTGTTGT
Organism: Dermacentor andersoni; assembly: GCF_023375885.2. Taxonomy (NCBI): domain Eukaryota; kingdom Metazoa; phylum Arthropoda; class Arachnida; order Ixodida; family Ixodidae; genus Dermacentor; species Dermacentor andersoni. Next base: position 121,040,899 of record NC_092820.1, read on the forward strand.
TCCATTTACTTTTTTATTGAAATGCCTTTTATGCATTGAAGCACGCCATATGCATTTCATCACAAGTTTGAGAATGCATATCTTCAAGTTGACATCATCTTAAGAATTTGTTCCACATAGATATCACTTATGAACTCATTTGCTGCAATTAATAAATTGCAATATGCGGCGTAAAGTATGATTAGATTAAGTTAATTTGAAAAAAAAGTTAATTTGATAATTATGCATTTAGATTTCTTTTGCAAATTATGTCGGCCTTTTAGATAATCCAGCTCACGAAGTAGAACCGTGCTAGAGGCTGCGAGCAAGATATTTCAAGCTTCTCCTAACATTGATTAAAAATAAAGACACTATCATATGTATACCAGGTAATTTACTTTAATGGAAACAAGTTTTTCTTCAATGTAGGGTTTAACCAATGTGAGGGTGCTTTCCTGCTGCTTTTATGCCCATGTTGCAATGGCAGTATTTGTTGTTATTTGTATGTTGCAACGGCAGGAGGTTAGAGCGCTTGACAATGTTTGAATAATATCAACTATCGTAGCGATATTCGTCAACAAAATTTGCTTTTTCTTTCACTCAATTTCCAAAAAAGTGCGCACGAACAATGCCATAAGGGCTGCCCATAATATTCTTGATGTTGCCGTGACGCATCGTGGTGACGCTTATGCACTTGTCATGCTTGTGTGCTTGTGACACTTCAGCAGCCCTGCTCCAACCTCCATATTCAGAAATGCTTCTTGAAGCCAATGCTTGACTTGATCTAAAGGACAACTGGCGTGAACGTGCCCAAGACACTCATTGCATTTCTTTCAGTGTGTTCATGACAGCTGTGATTTAGATGAAGTCAAGTATGGCCTTCAAGTTAAGAGGCAATTCTGAATATGGGGGTAAGACAGTGCTTCTGAAAGAGTCCGTGAAAAGGCAGCAAAAGATGTCTCACCTGGCCCTGCACCATGGTGGCCACAGCGTTGTTCACAGAGCTCCCGAGACTCAAAGCGATTGTCGTTGCCCTCGCAGCCTCCGTAGGTAAAGCTGCGGCACTCACGGGTTGCAGTGTCAAAGTACCACATCATCAGCAAGCCATAGCACGGTCCAGGCTGTTTCGGGAGTGTGCACACGTCTACAAAACAGAGGAGAGAAGCATTGTGAACATAAATTGATTTTGGTTGACTCATTGATTGATTTGATATCTCAACACAATACCTTTTTTTTTTCCTTTTAGTTAGAGGCAGGATGCCTTAAGGCATAGCTTTAAAAATACTTATAAATGTGTATGTAACCCTGCATCGTGTAGGAAGTCCAGCAAGGCTCTGTAATTACAGCCACCTTGGCTCCACACACCGAAGTCAGCGTGTGGGTCAATGTGGAGGCCATACCATCTGAGCAAGGGCTCTCAGATACGTTGTGTGCCAGGGCAAGTCCACAACAGGTGGTACACATAGGTGTCTTGTGCCAGGGTCGTATAGTTCGGGCAGGTGGTGTCGTCCATGAAGAAGCCGTTTCTCTTCAAAGGTGACAGCAGGGGTGAGGGCTACCCCAGCCAATATCCTCCTCAAAAGAACTTCCTCCACCCTTGTGAGATTTTGAAGGAGGGAGCAGGCACATGAGGGGATAACAGCATGGGTGTCGCATCTGAGGGAATTATTTTCGGGCTAGGAAAATGGCAAATGAGTAAGCACAACCAGTCATGGCCGTGAGTGGTGGCACTAACTAACCCTCCAAGGGCTAACTCTAGTATGCATACATAAATACCCAAGAAAGTGGACAGGAAAACGGCGTCACAGTAGCTCAACCGGTAAGACTCTCACACAGGTAATGCAAAAACATGGGATCATATCCCACCAGCAGCCAGTTGTCTTTTTCATCCACATTAATTCTTCATTTAGTTATAATTTCTCCATTCCAATTAAACAAGCAATTCTCTCTGTGCTTTACTTGTTGTCATTGTCTGTTGGCTTCAGGTAGTTCTTCGCTTTATTGTGATTAAATAAGAAGGTTAAATGAATTTATAATTGATGTTGCTCCTTATAAAACAAACGAAGCTCAATGACATGGGCTTTGCAAGCTCATATGAATAATTCGCACAAATAAAAGAAACTGCGTATCTTTTTTTTTTACAGGTTTCCACACTTTCATTCACGTTTAAAGGTTTAATAGGATCTCCCTTCTTTTTCGTTTTCACTTTGCACCCTTGGAATGCCACTGATAAAACAGCTGGCCTCTTCAGACACCTCACAACCATAACTCGTGCTACTCACCAAGGGGCGTGGGGCGCTCAATGGGTGGCTCTGTAGGCACTGGCACCCCCTTACGGCACTGATTCTCGCAGGCTTCACGGTCGTTGAAGCGGTTGGCATTGCCCTGGCAACCACCGTACGTGAACTCATGGCACCGGTCCGTCTCGGGATCGTAGAACCACTGGGTGAACGTGCCACTGCACGGGCCTTGCACTCTCGGCAACAAGCACAGGTCTGCGTGTAGTAGTAGGACGGCAAGCGAGGGAGAAGAGCACCAGAAATCAATCGGTATGCAGCTAAACATACGCCTTCAAATGTGGATGCTCTGCAGCAAAAATATTATTATTTATTTCCCAACACTACAAATACAACATAACCAGCCCACGTAAGCACAAGTGCTTGTGCACATGGCTGGGCAGTACATAACTGGTGTATGTATGGGGTATGGGCGGTACTGTTGGGGCTCACTGTGTTGCCCCTAAAGAAACACCCACAAGAAAATGCCCAGGATTGGAAGAACACAAATGTCAAAACACCAGTGCTTATATCCATTAAGCATGCACGCAATAAACACTCAGAAATGCTCAGAATTCAACAATAACAAAAGGAAGACGGAATGGATGCATTGTCAATGGAACACAGGTCTTGAGTCAGAGGCTGGCTTACTAAACCTAGGCTGTTGTGCCATTTAGTTCGTGCCGGCAAAGCAACTGCTATGTCCTCTGTAAACGTTCCTAACAACTACATAATTTCATACAAGTTCACACTATACTGAGCAGTACCTTTATTTTTACTACTTGGAACTTTTTCTGTTTACAGGCTTTTCATTTGCTTAGATGTGTGTCTGGTGTCATCGGGACAGGCGCCTGTCAAAAAGCAATTGATACATGAAGGTTCCCAAGAGTATTTTTCTTGACTACCGGAGAACCATCGCTGACGGCGAATGGCGTAATTTTACGTACACTCTACATGTCAAAAACAAGTGTCCCTTTGGATAAATATGTGAGTGCTGATGAAATGAAACTTCGCAGTTCATTCTTTTAAACAACGCACATTGGAAGCTTTTTGGACATTTATTGCACTATTATATAACCTTGGTAAGTAAATAAGCACTTCTCTACTATGGGACGAAAAGTCAGCAGATTTGATTACTTATCGGTGAATCAGTCGGAGAAGATCTGCCAAGAAAGCCAGTATATACCTTGCATTACTGCATACAACTCAGGTCCACACCTTGGACCTGTTGTTTTTGTAAGCTATTAAGCAGGTTGTACATGTGAAAAAGCAGGATGCAGGAATTCCAAATGAATGACTTGCCAAGGAATGCAACAGCACTTCCACGAGCATTCAGATTTTCTAGACATTTCCACTTGTGTCAAGGAGCTTGTCACTGCCGACCTACCTTGAGAACTGAAGCAGCGGTCCTCACAGTCCCTACGGGACCGGAAGCGGTTCCGATTGCCAAGGCAGCCACCATAGTAGAACTCACGGCACACGCCATCCTGCTTGTCATAGAACCAGCGCACCTCCATGTTGGTGCAGGGGCCTGCCTCACTCGGCATGAAGCAGAACTCTGCGCAGGAGTTTCAAAATGTGCTGTACAGTAATGTAAGCTACTGCTTTAAGCTATACATTTCAAAAAATGTAGGCAGGCCAGTCTTTGAGGTGAGACAAGTGCATACAGTCGAATCCCAATGATGCAAACTTTTTGAAGTTGCACAAGCTATTAATAACATTTTAAATTTCTATACAAGACTTTTTAGCAAACTAAGTCTGTAATTGGGCTGACACTTGTAAAAAGTTTAAAACATTCTGAAATACATTTAAGACTGCAATGTCTTCAAGGCCTAACTCAGTGTACTCTAGGCAATAACTCATGTGTAATTGGACTGGATTGGTAAAACATTTATATGAGCCTTTAGTAAAATGCATGCTTGTGTGCACGCTCCGGATGGGGCCTATGTCGTCTTCTGGGCGCCGGTCGCGCGGCCTGGGTCCCCGCTCGCCATTGCCGGCTCGCTGAGTCCCTGCTGGGCCAGCACCTCGATGACCTGCTGGACGACCCAGAGTTGTTCATTTTGATTGTCGCCTCCTGAGGCTGCTTCGAGTCATGGTGGGATCCTCCCAGACTTGGCTTCTTCCTGGTACTTCGTGCAATTCCACAGCATGTGTGCAAAGCCGGCCATCTCTCTTTGGCAGACTCTGCACTTGTCTGTCGGGTGCATCTCAGGATACATTCTGTGCATCAGTGACAGGCTGGGGAGTGAGCAGCCCGTCTGCAGCTGTCTGAGTAAAATGGCTTGCTCTCAACTAAGCCCAGCGCAATAGGGTAGGAGAGTTCTGCGAGCCAGGCAGAAAGCCTTGGTTATCTCGTTATATTCGGTAATTCGGTCCTTGGTGCTGAACCACATCATGCGTAAACATTATTTTTCAATCTTCCAAGATGTGAAGTGGTCACACTGACAGTTAAGGCATTTAAGCGACAGTGAAATGTGTTGGCTTATGGAAAATAAGACATAACAAACCACTACCTCAATTGTTACGTCAGGAGGGCCTCTGTGCTTTCATCTAAACACCCACGCATGACGCAAGGTAGGCTGCTCAAAATTAAAAAAGAAAGAAGTCAGTAAAAGTCATGGATTTGAATTGTCTTCGTGACCCCTCAGGTCCAATTTTACGTCAGGGCTCCTTTGAGAGGAGGCCCAAAGGAAAAGGTCAGGTCAAGGTAAAGTGACAAATAAGTGTGCTAAGATGTCCGAGACATCACATTTATCGAAAACAGCACAAGAAAATGAAGTAAATACAAGACACGATTTTTGCCAGTGTCGTGTGCATACAGAACCAGCTCCTGACAATGTCTTATTTCATCTTCACAATCGGGAAACAATAGTCTACCACTAATAATAAAAAGATAATTACACTGCATTTGAACAAGACACAAAAATTCACTTGAGCCAATTTGAAACAGATCACAGAAGAACTCACTCATGCTGCCTCTTCACACTGATTTGTACATTCGTGGGAGTGTTGTTCTTTATATGTGTAGCCCTCTGTCACTCACCAGGTGGCAGGATATGACCTCCCAAGATCACCGGCACAGAGGAGAACTACTGTGCTATGCCAATATATGAATGACATACCTCCACGGATTCTCTTTGGTGACCTGTTGTCCTTAAGAACCATACAGGCTTCAACTGCGATTATTTCGGCAACTAAGCACTCTCTTTGCACAGAAAAATTATGGTGAGGATTTCAGGACCACAATACATCACTCTAGCTAGACATAATATATGAAAGTAACCTCAGGGACTGGAGTAATGTAAGGGTTCCTGCTGTTGAGTTATGTTCCCATTTTATCGTCCTCCATCCATGACTGACCAATCACAGTGATAATGTAGGCCGAGCATGACTCAGACAACTGAGACAGCTTGACAATAGAGAGTCTTAGTTTGTATGTACAGTTATTACTCTTTACATAAATAATGGGTTACAGTGCACATGGATGGCAGTAACAATGCTGGTAGCGACACCTTGTGACACTTTATCCAACAAGAGAGATTCACAGGAAGATGGAGGCTTAAAGTGATTAACAATGGTAGAACAAGAAATATCAGGTGGGAAAGGGTGAGCTATGCGTACATAAACGCTGCTAAGAAAAGCAGTTGCTGCCCTGACGAAAACAAGCCCCCCCTGTCGTAACATTGGCTTCAGCAACATTCTTTGTTCTACCACTGCTTATTCAATGATAACACTTACACAATTTTGCGTACATGCTCTCAATGAAGTGCAGTATAAAACAAAAGGGGCTGCATGTTGTCAACTGCATCACTGCTGACGATTTACACTGGCACGTAAGCAGAATATTAGTTAATAACTGCAATAATATATCTGTGTCCTCTCTGGTGTGGCGATGCGCGACTCTAATGCGTCCTCTGATATGTTGTTTTCCCACATAGCTCCCGTCTCCTGTAATCCGGTTTCGCCGCGTGGCATGGTGCCCGCGGCAGTCGGTGTTGTTGAAGCACCTTGCGAGAGATGGCGCGAGTGTGGCTCTGCTAACGCCACCTAAGAGCGGGGTTACTTGGGCGCGGAAAGGAGAAGGCATTTCCTCTTTGGCTCGGATTCGGCAAGCGGCGCGGACGTTCATGCTTCAGCGAGACCGTCTCGCGAGGCCTCGTTCTAACGGGCAACCGTTCGCGTGACCGTACGCGCGAACGACCAGGCGTTGGTGTCCAGCTTGGGGCGAGCATATTCGCTCTTTATCCGGTTGCGGTGAGTCGGACTTCCGCGATTTGTCACGCGCCCATCGGCATGTTTTGTGGCTAGCAACTCGGCTAGCAGGCATCAATTGATCAATGAAAGGTGCAATAAATGCCCTTGTGATTGCACTACTGCGTTGTCGTTCGTTTGTCCCAAGAGCACGGGTGAGAATTCCACATCTGGCGCCTAACGTGGGCGCCAGATGTGGTGCCTAACCTATTTAACAGGGATAAGCGGGCTAGTTGGTGGTCGTTAATGGAATGCATCATGCAACCGCACTGAAAAACAAGGGACAAGGAAGGAACACACAAGACAGGCGCGGATTCCGCGCCTGTCTTGTGTGTTCCTTCCTTGTCCCTTGTTTTTCAGTGCGGTTGCATGATGCGTGCCTAACCTAACGATAGTTTTAACAGTTATGCTTCGTTCGAGACCTTTGTTTGAACCGAAGCGTAGGGCTCGCGTGGATTTTGATCGCTAGAGTATGCGGCATGCTTTCTTGAGCGAGGCGATGGTGGCCGTAGTGTGTCCGACCTCGTCGACATGCTAAGCCTTTTCGCAAATTATTTTTCTTTAATGACATTCGTCGGTACAAGAGCCACGTGGTCTACATCTTGGGAGAGAGAGGCTTAGCGCCCACGGAGCATTGGCAAGCCTGAAGCGAGTGAGTACAGAAGCCCCGTAGGTGGTCCGAATTTCTTATGTAAATAGCTTCTTCTATCTCTTTGACGCTGATGAAATCGCGGCTCTGGGGGCCGGGTGGCCGCGGGCCACGGGTGCCGCTACGGGCTGACTGGTATTGCGGCCTGGCACCGGGCGCTCCGACACCGTCTGGGACGGTGGGTGCCGTCAACTTGGATGCTGTGTGCACCGAGCAGGGTAGGACCACCTAACAGAGCTGACGTTTCCTTGCGGCTGCCTGTTTTGCTAAAGCCACTTAAACTTCGTAAAGTAGTGTCACACTTTGAAGAATGCCGCCTCCTCCACGAGCGCTCTGGCCGAAGCCGACGCCGCGTCGCTATTGGCCTAATGGCATCACGTGGCCCCTTGAGCCGGCTTCGTTTGTTTACAGTCGCGCTTCAGTGCCATTTTTGCTCGAGAAGCGGCGTTTGTTGGCGCCATTCTCTCCAATTCTATTCTGTGTTGTTTTGATTTTGTGAACGCCTTGAAGGATCTTTTGTGGCAAGTGCGACGTCGATTCACGCCATTTGCTGTGACCATGACCTGCTGCGCGTTCGGATGCCAATATAGCTTTAGCAAAGGCAACAATCTGTTCGCGATACCTTCCGGTAAGCGCGACGGGTTAAGAAGACATATGGCTTCACCGAACCGGGAGGGAGAACTTCCTCCGCGCGACTATGCGAGGTAAGTTGTGAGTCTCTCAGAGTATATTATGTGCCAGGCTTGCGTATTGTGCTGCGGGCAATAACGTAGTAGATATTGCACAGTTCACTGTGCATGTTGTCATTTGTACGCACGCTTTAACACGATTTTTACGCAACGTCTGCTTTGTTTATATACGCACTACGTGGTCGTGTTAGTCGTATTTGGTGCGCTTAATCGTTTTGTACACCAACCGGCTTGAGTTCGTGGGCACGCGAGGTTGTGTGCGATAACATGGTTACGAAATTTTTAAGATTCAGCGCAGTCCTTTTGACAAAATTTCAGTCTAGATCATGAAAGCGCCTCAGGAGAGCAACTCTCTGCCTTTTGTGGTTACTTACTAGCCTTCTTTAGATAAAATAGCTTTGTTTGCCTCATTTGTTCGGGTTCCTCGTTGGCGGTCGCCCGGTGGATTTGCGATACGGAGGCACCGATGAAAAGCGTGCGTGCTCTCCCGAAACCGTGTTACGCGGTACGTTTGTCGCCAAGCGACAGCAGCATAGGTAATTGAGACGTATGTGCTGATTTGCGTGAGCTTTAAATTTAAAGCATGCGAAGCTTCAGATGCAGCGGTGGAGCACTCGCAAAGAAAATGTGCGGTCGCCCGCCCATTCCCTGGCTGGTTTAGTCGTCGTTCGTGCTTAGTCGTTTGCTCGTTCGTTTACTTCGCGCGCTCGTATAGTCGTTCGCTTGCTTGTTCATTCCACTATTAGTTTCTACAGTCACTATGCCTAATTGAGACACACTTGCTGTAGGACTCTTAGGCTGGTGCGTTTATTTACGCAATGAGACAATAAATGGTGCACACGGACTTGCGACTGCAAAGGCAAATCTGTAATGCATATATGCTGAAATAAACTTTTAACTTGCAACTAGAATGCCGTTGCATATCATTTTGACATATAGATAAAACATTTCACTTGCCGCAATTTTGGCCGCGTCATGGTGGGGGGATTCTTTGCGCGATCATGACTTCACTAATGAAGTAATGTCTCGCAAATGTTACTTCGGAGGGAGTGCCAGCGTCCTCAATGCATGCACCTCAGTGCAACTCGGTTCGCGACAAGTACGTCACTTGGTAAACGGACGAACCAACACACGATGAAGTGTTATTCATGATAAGTCATTAACCAGAAAAAAATTACTGAAGCCCACAGTGGTCTTGTTTGAGATTGAGTCAAGCATTGTTATCGCGCTCCTGTTTCGCGCACGAATGCTAAAAACATTTTATTTTCTTGTGTACGCAGAGTCCCGACTCGATGATCGGCCGCAGTATTCCTGTTGACGTTGAGACATGAAAAACATAATAGCACCAGCGCCCACTTCTGAGCCTTTGCGCGTGCTTAGATTGGCAAGCACGCAAGTTGGCTCCACTGTAGCTTGTAATACACTTTCGAACCTTCAGAGCAGTGATCTTCGTCAGCCTTTGTACGTCATAGCTGATACGTGCCGCGAATTCTTTAAGCCGAGGGCTTGCTGGAAGTCAAGATGTTGTCATTCAATCGTAAACGTGTTATTTACAACCATTCGCAACAAGATCTTGCGACACGCTCTTGAGAAATGTTGCGTACCTAATTGTAGGGCAAGCGATACATTCGCAGTCGTCAACGCACAGCGTTAACACTCCTTCAGATACCTTTTAAGAAATAGTTATCAAAAAATGAAATAAAAGCTGCCGTTACTGAATTTGTATAACCATCCGACTAGGAATTCTATGCTGTACATGAAGTTACGCGGAGCTGGAAAGCCAACGTGAACGCCTAAAGAGCACTGCCTAGCTATGCGTGCATTCACTCTGTGAAAGGTCATCTGCTGTGCTCGAGCATCGCAGGCGGCGCCACGGTCGAAGAGGGAGCGTGAAAGAGAGGAGAAACAACGGAGACGGAGGAGGAGAGTGTCACTACTTTACGAAGTTTAAGGGGCTTTATGTCTTGTGCCCATTTTGGGTGTTGTTCTTTGGATGCCAGTTGTCAGGGTAGCGACACCTTAGGCCTAAGGCTTTACAAAGCTGCCTGTCGCACGTGGAAGGACACAACCTGGTGGACCATGGCGTTGAGGTGTTGCACTTTGCTTCCCTCATTCTAGTTAGCCTCACACGAATTGAAATTACTCGTTCACCTCAAGGAAGCGAGCTTCGTTCACGTGAACTTAGCATCTGAGTACCTGCCCAATCTTTTGCTAGCCGAGTTGAACATCGTACCATGTGGGCAATGCACATGCATAATTCCTCTCCCTTGCACTACTTTAGTGTTTGCCGAGTGCGTTGAGTGTACGCAGCATGAGTGGAGTCACTCCTGGCTTGCTGTCACCTGCACATTGTCTGCGCTGCTGCCCCGGACTACGATTGAGCCACCCCGGGCAATGGTGATGCTGTGGCCAGTTCGGCACAGCAACTTCCACGGTCGCCTGTATCCAGCTCGCAACCCTCGGCAACGGAGAAAAGAGCCTCTGGTTAAACTCTGCGCCACAAGATGGCGCCACTAATCCAGCTGTTCACATCTATGTCTACAGTAACCTGCCATTCCATGAACGATAATTACGTATATTGACAAGCTAAAACTCTCTAATATTGCAGAAATTGAATCATTAAACTATCTTTGCCTAAGCTGGCTACAAACCCCTAATACTTTTCTATATTTCGACCTCTTATTTGCATAGTCTGAATGCTCCCACACACGACACCCTTACCGTGTCGGAACTCTTCCTCAGGTTCCTCAGTTGGAGCAGGCTGTCTGCACGTCTGTTCACACTCCAGGTGTGAGGCAAAGTTGTTCTCATTTCCGTCGCAGCCTCCGTAGTAGAAACGGTGGCAGCGACCTTCCTCCGCATTGTAGAACCACCGCTCGCGGAACTCCACGCAGTTTCCGGCCTCTTGCGGCAGCAAGCAGATGTTTCGACCTGCAGTTCAAAATTTGCCTGTAGTCACAAAGAAAGCCATCATGCTCTTCTGTGAAAGAACAACAATGTATAAAGGACACCTGCTGTAGTGCTGCATGCAATGCGTACACACCCTCCTCTGGATGTTGTGAAGTTTTTCACACTAAGGTTTTAGCACATGGAAAGACAAATGTGTGCAGGAGCATCCGTATCAACACCCAGTTGAGAAAACAAAAATTACAAGTGGGTGATTTGTGAAGAGAACCAAATGGCATTGTGCATTGTGCTGGTATGTATTCTCTGAATGACAACCAATACCTTGTTTGTCAGGCCGGACTAGAACTTGAACCAAGGAATTAAAATGTCTGAATTCACTGTCAAGAGAAATAGGGCAAAAATTTGCCCATGATAGTGTTTCAGCCGCAATTGGCGAATGGCCAGTGTGCAGCACTATGAACTGGAGCACACAGGACAGGCATTCGCCTATGCCAATAAGTACACTGCTTTCCAGCCAAATTACAAACCTTATCCAGGATGGCTTATAACGCTAACCAATGTGTGCTCACATTAATGTCCTGAAGCCCTGCAGGAGCAACGAAGTTCCTCGCACGCCTACCACTACCTTCTAGTGAGGTGGCGCTGGCAGCAGAGCACTAGCATTGTCTCTTGTTGTAGCTGCCTTAGCTATGACAACCCCGTTCCCGCTGCACCTTTGCTGTCGAGCAGATAAGACAAGCTGGCATCCCCACAACTGCCACTCAATAGTAGGAGAACAAGGAATGCAAGAAAATGAAATGAGCAACCAACCCAGCACATGAATACTTAACTCGGAACATAGCATAAGCAAAGAAGGCACGTACAGTGCGGGGTACAAGCGGTGCACACACAGTGTGGACTGTGCAACATAGGTGAATACATGGCCTCTCATGTTTGCTAGCATAGAGAAGATGTGAATCTGCAGTGTGCTCACTTCCAACGGAGAGGCAGGCACGCTCACAGTCACGCCGCGACTCAAACCGGTTGGCATTGCCCTCACAGCCACCATAGTAGAACTGCTCGCAGCGCCCAGCCGCCATGTTGTAGTGCCAGTGCAGGATGGCTGCCCGACATGGACCCTCTTCCTTCGGCAGGGCGCAGATGTCACGGGACACTGAGGACAGGCGAGAGGAGAGCAGGGAGCATGACACTTTGTAACACTCTGCGACGCTGCATCTATAATTCATTTTGATTTTTGATTATTTTACCCTCGAAGCCTTATGGCAACACAGAGGAGGGGGGGGGGGGTAGGTGAGTTGCATAAATGCAGATCAGTTAATACAAATAAGGCACAAAGTTCTCAGATAAGAAACACGCAGAATAAACAAACGTGCAAAAGAAGTGTACAAATGGAAACCAGGGGAAACTATGAATAAGAATCTAGTTACTCAAAACTAAAAATATTTGTAGTAGCGTCCATAAACCCTGATTAGTCTGTGATGCTTATGACGTTATTCGGGAGGTCATGCCATTTGCAGCAGGTCTTCGATAAAAATTCATTCGATGTTTCACAGTTTGACATGATAACACTCAATAACCAGAAAAACCAACCAACGATAATCACATTTAAATTAGATCAAAGCTCGATAATAGACTTAGCAAAACAGCTAGTATGTCTTAACATGTTTCTCAGCGATATCAGCACATAAAACTACTTATAAGAAATATTGGACATAGTGAAGGTACTTTTGTGTAGGATGCGACTTCATTATTAATAAGGTTCTATTTATCTTTTATATACTTAGACTACTGCTTATTAGACCTGTTCTTGAACACTGGTTATTGTTTGCTGTTGTTTTATAAAAAGATTTACGAAAGACGTCTGGATTTCTCCTGGCAGCATCAGCATGTGGCCATATAGTAATATCTTTCTTTTTTTCCTAACAGTAATTATTTATATCAGGTGAACCTCTGAAGTGGCTCAGTGTTTCCAAGTACTATACTGTGCGCCTGAAATGAAATAGTCTATTTTACTTGCAGAGCTAAAATGATGTTAGGAGTTCAGGTGTGGAGCTCACATTTGTAAAGGAATATAATGCACCAAAATCATAAAGATTTGCTGCCTGTTTTGGTGCTGGCTATCTTCAACAGTGCTAAGAATGGGAAAAAAGTGGATAGCGCTTTTTCAGCTCACAGAAATCATTTGTGTCCGAAAGGGATAATAAAACAGATGAAACGGCAAGGAATCGATGTGTTTACTTTGTGTTGTTCTGTAAGCTAAATCTTTACTACATTTGTGAAGAGGGAGAGAAGATGCTTTAATGAAAAGTTAATTTGAGGTGGTGTCAAAGATTTCAGTCCAGGGCCTGGTCGACGGAGTTCGTGCATGCTACGGTGACAAAGTCTTGATGCTAACAGCGCAGCTCGCCCTGCTCAATGAGTCCACACCAGTTCAGTATTGGTACTAATGTCGTACTGGTACTGGCACCAATTTTGAAGTGCATTGCTGCTCCAGTTAGTAAAGTGTTGCAGAAGGATTGAAAAGTGGGTAAGTTGGAACCTATTCCTTCTTGGGCAGCAGACATAAAAATGAAACACAAGAGTGTGCTAGCGTCTACATTGGACAAACTGGCCGGTGTGTAAATATCAGGCTACACAAACATGCCAATTACTTAAGGGGAATGGTGTCGTCGCATCTTGCTAGACATTGTCGTGATTGCGGCTGGATGCCTTCTTTTGAGGATACCTCAGTCGTCATGAAACACCATGATCAGCACACACATGAAACTTCTAAGGCGTACAACATAGTCAAGATCAAGAACATGTGTATAAGTCAGCAGTCAGTTTCCCTATCAAACGGAGCATTGCATTCATTTGTTTCAGGTGAATATGTGATGACTTTTCACACGTCATCCACAAGACTTTCATACTCAGTCTACATAATCTTTTTCTTCCAATGAAACCTTTCAGTTGTTAGACCAGCACTCTTCCTGTATTCTTTCTCGTGTTTCATTTTTATGTGCACTTCCCAAAAATGGTATAAAAGTGTTTCTGCAGTGCAGAAAAGTGCAGTGTGACACACTGTTAACTGAAATGCAATGGGTTGGGTGGCACATACTGAGCCTGTACTTTTCTAAAGTGGCGCTAGGCAAAAGGTACATAAAAAAAGCGTCATGCTTTCATTACTGACTGACTTCAATTCTGCAATCACACTATACCCCACAAGTCATTAACCTCTTAATGATTACATCGTCATTGCAATAAGTGCCCTCTGGTGCCGATGACCAGTTAACTCATCATAAACATTCCACACTTCTTGCACATGCGTACATGAGCAGATTCTTGTTCTTTTTTTTTTGACAAATAAATAATTTCAACAACACCAGTAAAATTTTAATAGGCATTCCTGGCATCATATCTTCTGGAAAAAATTGGAGCAAAATATGCAGGTCTAGAAAAATTCTCACTTCTATATTTTTTTTTTTCACAATTCGTCATGGTAGTTAAGGGCTTAAAGGGACACTAAAGGCAAATACCAAGTCGACGTGGACTGTTTAGGTACCATTCCAAAAGCCTCGAAACACTTGTTTAGTGCCAAGAAGATACTTAAGTTTATGAACAAATTGTATCTAATCGGTCCGAATACCTTTTTCGAAATTCAAATCTCGCGCCACCCAACCAGGGGAGTGGTGACATTGCATACGTCATCACCACCCTTTGCTGCCGTTGATGAGTAAAACGGCACCCGACAGATGGCGGCACCGAGCCAAGACAGAGCGGCGGATGCGCCGCTGCAGCTGCTTTTTGGTCGAGTGGTGTAGACCGTTCGGGCCTCCCGCGACAGCACATCGAAGCTGAATTGTTTGCAACTTGCAGTTTGTGCAAGTTTTGTGAGCAAGCAAAACCAGCACAGCACTACGTGATCAGGAAAGTACAGAAATGCGAAAGCGTAGGCGGCGCAGAGTCGAGTGAAAACAAAACCTTTCGACCGCCTGCGTCGTTGTCGACAGTAATTTCAATGAGTTCTTTTTTTCTGAGCATGAAATAGAACTGGACAAGTGGCATTTTGTTTCATCTTATAATACAATACGAGGATGTTTTTTGCAACGAGTAGTTGAGTACTAGTGACAGAATTTAACTGAGGAGTGCTTTCATCATCAGGCAAGTGCTTGAACATCCCGGGGGAGTCTCTAACCATGTCCTGCATTTACCTGGATTTCTTGATTATCAAAGCTCTGTTCGCTTATGATATTGACCCCTTAGGATTCTCGAGCACTAATCTATCACATTAGCTCACCTTTGTATTTGCCTTTAGTGTCCCTTTAATGAAAAAGTTAGTGACCTTTTGTGAACTAATAATCTCGTTGGCAATCACCACACAACTTCTAATATCTGTCCCCCCTGCTTTGAAGCTTGCTTAGCAGAAATGATTTGAATTCAAATCCCACATTCTTTTTTTATCCAAAACAGTCGTTGCAGGAACACGCAGTTAGTATGTAACCAGTCATTAAAAACAATCATGCATGAATTCTACCTGCAAATCTTTAAATAGTCTGTGTACTTATTGTCTTTTACTCTGCTGCTGAATTCTATCTGCATAAATCCTTCAAGCATAAAATTTTCTGAATTTTTTTTTTCAAAATACACGAGTGTTACAGCGCACAACCTTGACAACAAGCTGCCAAGGAATCAGGCCACTTAGGACTCACCAGCGACTCTTGTAGAGTTGCACATGCGCTCGCACTGGTCGCGCGTGTTAAAGCGGTTGCGGTTGCCCTGGCAACCCGTGTAGACAAACTCCTTGCAGCGTCCTTCTACATAGTCGTAGTACCACTTGCGGTCCTCCGAGAGGCAGCGGCCTTCTTCCTTGGCGAGGATGCAGATTTCTGCTCAAATTTTTAAAAGAAAGAAGAGCACAGTGCCACAACGTTGTAATCCAGCCAAGCACACTGTCATAAGTTACCACAAGTTACCAGTACCACCACAAATCCATATGTTACTTGTACCACAAGTCCAAGAAACAGTTCAGCAAACATGTCATGGAAATGCATGGCACTTCGCATGGTGCTTAGGCTGCCTTCTGCCAAGATCAGTTTCCCAACTTTCGTGAGGGGCACCAAAGACAGGTCTTTGATGCCTCTAGGACAACCGACCGACTGACTGGCTGACTTCTGGGATTTAGTCTCCCAAAGCAACATGGGGGCTATGACTCAGGCCGTGGTGGAAGCTTTGACTTCCTTGGGTTCTCTAATGCACACCTAAACCTAAGTGCACGCCCAGGATGTTTTCTCGAGGGGGGGGGGGGGGAACCCAAGGTATCTTTTCTATGAAAATGAGATGGAGAGGGGGCACACCTTTACTAGTACAAACATGAATAATGCCTACTGTTTGTCATAAAGACGCGTAAACGCACAAAAAAGGAAATGAAATAAGGTGTATGTCATAGGTAAGCCTGTGAGATGCACCTCTACATTACTTGACAAACAAGGAACCACATCAAATGGACTCACGCAGGAAAGAAGCACAGGAAGAACACTGCCAAGAACTACTAAACAAGCGAGTCTAAAATAAACGTTTCTAGTAGCGTTGTTTGAATTAAGTCAGGGAGCATTACAGAGAAATATATGATTCCGGCACAATCACACTTCTTTTGAATCCCTCATTTACTGCTGTACCGAGTGCCAAAACCCACTCTTATTGTTATTTCGGGTAGGTGTCTAAAGATGCATGGCCGCCGGTCCCACACAACCACGTAGAGCGCCATACGCCACGGTTCTAGACGTACGGCGCTTAAAAAAAAAGCCACATAAGCAAAGCAGAAAAGTGGCTACTTCAGATGGCTCGATTGATACTAACTGTAGAAGCGTCATTCAAAACACACAGAATCATTCCCCACTTCCGGCGGCGTTTTCTCTACTTCCTTTTTAAATAAAAAGAAGTTGATTCATAACTATTTTCGCAAACAATGGTTAAATTCGTTAATTTTTGCTTTTCCTTCCTGTTTGGCTATTGCCTCCGCTCTCTCCCTTTGTAGATCGCGTAATTTCTGAATTCCTTGCGACTCCTGTTTCCAGTTGTCAATTTGTGCAAAAAGCGCTGTACAACTAGAGAAAAACCAAACGAGGTAACGGGTGACATTCATATTGCTTATGGGTTTAACAATTATTGCAGGGTTTGACGACGGATGCTGTTTGGCTTGACCTTATTTTCCACCTTTCTAACCCATAGCGCGGGTATATGGTTCTGGGGATCTGCCAGCATCACGGCGGGCTGTCACTCGAAGAAGAATGAGGCAAAAGGAAATTTTAAATGCAGCTGGCATTTTCTCCTGCCATAACTCGTTCCAAGAGCATACAGACCAGCTTACCACGAACTGAATCTCTTTCCTGGTCTCTGGATGAGTCAAAACAAAGAACGTTGAACTAACGAAGGAACAGTGAGGCGCGTGACCGTTGCAATAGATGGTGACAACTGAATGCATCTCGAGCTAATCGCGCGGGTAGCAATTGATTAGAAAACTGGCCTTCACACCCCAGGAGATGCCGATAACTACCACCATCCCAAAGGAGTGAAAGAGGCCGGAAAATGTTAACCACCAAATAGCTGTCAAGTATCAAGCTTGATTTGGTGGTGCTTTAGGAATGTGTGTGAGGAGTGGTGGTGTGGACGGTGGGGAGGGGAAGTATGCCACTTAATATCAGGGGAGGGGGGGGGGGGGAGGACAGGCCCTTCCCTGGGTACGTGCCTGTGCACGAGCATTTTTTTCATTTCATCTCCATCAAAATGCCATGGCTGGGGATCAAACCTGCGGCATTCTGCTCAGCAGCAAAATGTGAGAATCTATTAATGGAATTTTGCAGCCATGTCACAATGTTTTTGAAATTCAAATGTGCAAGTTGCGTGCATTTTCTAATGTAATTCTCTTTGTCATTTTCATTTACAGTTTGAATAACAGGTTTCCCAGTGGCACATCAAGGCGTTGAAGCTTCTGTGTGCTGATGTTGACTGCATTGTCTTGAAAAAGTGAATAGATAAAATTGAATTCAGCTGAACTGACCTTATCTAGTAAAATGAAAACAGTAAGTCAGGCACTGTCTTGAAGTTTGACAGGTGCAGCAAGTTGTGTGAAGTTTAATATTTAGCTAAACCTGCGGGGGTGTGGGGAAGTTGGTGGGACTCACTGTACCAGCTTGGTAGATCAGGGTGTTCGTAACATTTTGTTCAATCTGAATCGAATTTTACGAATGAACCCAACCCTACAGAAACAGAACTGTTTTCTGTTAGTTTACCTGAAATGCCACCCATAAGCATTAGTTTCTCTGGTATCCTGTCCTTAATTAAAAAAATGAAGTTGTCCTCTTCTACTGGTATGGACGAAATAAATTCCAAGCTCTTAAAAAACACTAAGCATATATCTGCTAAATTTTTACTGTTGCTGTTTTCCCAGTCACTCTCCTCAGGAATTCTCCCTTACGACTGGAAGTGTGGGAAGGTCATCCCAGTTCACAAAGCAGGCAACAGAGACTGTCCGTTAAATTACCGCCCCATATCTCTAACCAGTGTGTGTTGCAAACTCGTGGAACATATCGTATGCTCTCAGATCATGCAGTTCCTTGATTCTAACAGCTTTTTTGATCCCTCTCAACACGGACTTCGAAAAGGCCTCTCATGCGAATCCCAACTAGCCCTTTTTCCTGACGACCTGCATGCTAACCTCAACACTAACCTACAAACAGATGCTATTTTTCTTGACTTCACCAAGGATTTTGATAAAGTACCACACCAGCGTCTACTAATGAAGCTCTCTCAACTAAATCTGCCACCCGATGTACTAAAGCTGGATCGCCCAATTTCTGACTAACAGCTCTCAGTTTCTTTCCCTTAACAATGTCAAGTCTAACTCGCTCCCTGTTACGTCCGGCGTGCCGCAGGGATCTGTCCTCGGCCCACTTTTATATCTAATATATATTGACACATGAACTCGTTTATCTTTTACGGGTGAGCGCTTTTACCGCCCAGAAAATGTAAGCACAGGACGCGTTTACAAGTTTCTAAAATGTTATCGATGCTTCTATCCGCTGTCTGTTGTCGCCGAACCTTGTGTAATCTGATTGCATGTATGCGCGACGCGAATGGCGTAGAACTTTGTGGAAGGCATGCGGGTCCCAGCGATTGCTCTGGAACATTCGACGACTGATCTATAAAAGCAGACGCGCTTGACCCACTGATCAGATTTTCAACGTTCGCCGCTATCGTTGTGCTATAAGTGTAGCCTGTTTGTGTGGGCACAGGTTTGCCCAATAAAAGTTAGTTTTGTCTTTCACAGTATTGCTACTGTGTTCTTCAACGTCACCACCACGTGACAATATCAACGACTTGCCTAACAATTTATCGTGCAACATCCGCATGTTCGCTGACGACTGTGTTAATGTATCTACCACAAAATAACTAACATATCTGACCAAATAGTCCTACAGAATGATCTTAATAAAGTGTTTGGTTGGTGTAACCGCTGGCTAATGACCCTTAATCCTAACAAATGTAAATTAGTTTCCTTCCACCGCCGCAAAAACCCGCTCCAATATCCCTATGAAATCGCTAATATACCAGTTGAAACAAGTGAATCCTATAAATACCTTGGTGTAACACTAACCCGTTATCTTTCCTAGCGCACCCATGTCACGAATATCATTTCATCGGCTAACCGATCATTAGGATTTCTAAAACGTCATCTGCGTCACTCACCCTACCACGTAAGACTTTGGCTTACCAATTGCTAATTCAGCCCAAACTTGAGTACACATCACCAATCTGGAGCCCTCACCAAATTAACGATATCGGAGCAGTGCAAAATCATGCTGCTCGCTTCATTCATTCTTCTCATTCATACGATATCAGCGTGTCATCCCTTAAAAATGAATCTGGTCTGCCCACTCTTTCGTCTCGCTGCAGGATCGCCACGCTATCACTTTACCACAAGTTTTATCACAGTTCTTTCAGCCATACACCTTACATCGCTCCCGCCGCGCGCACTTCACCCCGCACAGGTCGTCCACTTCAAGTCGCCCGACCCCGTTCTGGCACCACAACTTTTTCTGCATCATTTTTTTGCCGCGCAGCTTCACAATGGAATGGCCTTCCCCACGACATTGTTTCAAACACCTGTCCATCACGTTTTATTCAAAGTGTATCCATATACCTGTCTTGTTAAAAACCTGTGGCATTAGTAACATCTCTGTACAACCCACCACTTATGTAACACCCCCTTGTGGGGTCTTTAAGGAAATAAAGTGAAGTGAAGAATCCTGACTGCACATAGACTCACCCTGTGCACTAAGCCTGACGCATTTTTCTGAGCACTCCTCTTCTGTGGCAAAGTTGTTTGCGTTTCCCTGGCAACCACCATACGTGAACCGCTTGCACTGGTTGTCCTGCCGGTCGTAGTAGAACCGCTTGTACGAGCCCCTGCATGGTCCAGGTGCTGCCGACTGCTCACACGGGTCTGAAAAAAAGGAAAAGATTACAAGTCGTTAACTCTCTAACGGAGTGCTAACACAAAGACTTTTGCTTTCCTCTACAGGTAGCTGTTGACCGAGTAACCACAGCAGCATGAAGCCTCAACTGCTCCAGCATGTGATAAAAAGGTGTCGGTACTTTCTTTAATGACACTTGTTCAAAACTGGCACCAATCAAAGGTCAACTTCATAGGTCCTAAGCAATGCAGCCTTTAATTTAGCTGGTGATCATAAGGTGAAACCCGCTTCCCTGCAAGACTGTGGATAGCCCCTCCACTTCCCCTCTTTTAAAATGTTTCCCTGCAACATGTCTAGTCATGTTAAATCTTCTGATTTTCATGAGTATTCACTTGGATTGTCCTTTTTCTTTTGTTATTATGCATGTATGTTTACAAGTCTGTTAATATAATTGCAACATTACGAATAAGTAGGTACTCCAGTTTCTTGCATTAATGAAAGATCGTGTTTATTGAAAGATAGTTGCCGCTTCTGCAGTGCCTGGGAGCAGTACAGGTTTTTGCCGTTAACAACATGTTTGTGATGTCACTATAGACTAAATTTTTCATTCCATTGTCCTCCCTGTCCCATCTTTTTTCTTCTTTTCTAGTCTGTGTGATTTCCATTAACCATGAACTATCTATATTACCACAGTCGTTGAAAAGAAAAGTATACAATCATTGCATTCTACCGGTGCTAACATATGTGGCTGAAACTTGGAGGTTAACAAAGAAGCTTGAGAACAAGTTAAGGACTGTACAAAGAGCAATAAAATGAAAAATGTTAGTTGTAACGTTAAGAGACAGGAATAGAATGTGGATCTGAGAGCAAATGGGCATAGCTGATATTCTAATTGACATTAGTAGAAAAATCGGAGCTGGGCAGGCCATGTAATGAGTAGGACAGGTAACCAGTGGACCATTAGAGTTACAGTAGGGGTGCCAAGGGAAAGGGAAGCGCAGCAGAGGATGGCAGAAAATTAGGTGGGGTGATGAAATGAGGAAATTTGCAGGTGGAAGTTGGAATTAGCCAGCGCGAGGCGAGGGTGATTGGAGATAACTGGGAGAGTCCTTCGTCCTGCAGTGGATATAAAAATAGGCTGATGATGATTATCTACAATATAGATAGGCAATGTAGACCGTTATACCGACTCAGCTCCTGCCACAGCCTCTACCTGAGGTTCGTGCAGTACATACAAATCAATTGTTTAATAATTAGAGTTTTCCTAGCTATTGCAGTAAAACACCTTGCAGCTTGGGCAAAGGTGCACACAAGTTTTCCCGAGGCCCTCGCTGATTCACCCGTCAACCAGCAGTGGTCGACGCACATCCTGTTACACAATTAGAGAGGAAGCAGGAGAGGAAGTTGAATATCTCTGAATCAAAAATACTTGCCAAGCTTCTCCTGGTGCAGGCAGGTCTGCTCGCATAGGTCTTTGCTGGCAAAGCGGTTGTTGTTTCCGAGGCAACCTCCGTACATGAACGACTCGCAGGAGCGAGTGGTCGCGTCGAAGTACCAATGCTGGTACTGGCCATCGCATGTACCAATCACCTTTGGAAGCAGGCAGGCATCTGCGATAAGATTCAGAGATCCACCCGCAATGACTCAAAGTCCATGTTACACTGTACTACATATACTAGTCAGTGATAGGTCAAGAATGCAGTTGCAAGTGTTACACGAAAAGAAACGTGGATGCCTGCACTGGCATCATCCTGGTCTCCTAGTGAAAAGCATGGTACAATACATGCCACACTTCAAAATAAAACTCGGAATGAATATTTCATCATAGCATGACTAAATCAAAGTGGTGTCGCTGCCATTAGCCATGATGCGACGAAACTACGCCAACATAAATTACATGTGCAAAGTTCTGCAAGTCCGCTTCCCCATACATATCGTGTGACTAACACAAAATGGCCGCCTGATGATGTCCCACGAATGGGTGCACCCAAGCTGTAGACCTCTCAGCACAGCAAGCTAAGCTGGACTCGCTTCTCAAGTTTCTCATGGGAACGAGCCTGGTGATGCAGTTTTAGTTTCCATGCCCCCGTAATCCTACCTGTTTTATCCTTTCCAGATAACAATTATTACTCGAAGAGGGGGGTCCTATTCTGCCATATGTCTTTACTACAACACTCTGCCGGTCTTACTTACTCACTCTTTCCCTGCTCTTTGCCCATGACCCACAGTTTGAACAGTGCCATGAGTGTGAGATCGGTCATATTCTGTGAGACAACACAAACATGTGGAGAAGCCTGTTTATGAAATTTTGCATACCCATACCTAAAGCTTATGGCTGCCTATAAGATGAGCTTATGGCTCATCTTATTAGGCCAGTGCCTTTTTTTTTTGTCACATCTTATATAGGTGTGATCATTACAGCAGGCAGGGTTATGGCTATTTAGTGAAGCCTCAAACTACGCTCTGATAGCTATGCAGAATAATGTAACCGCTGTTGTTATGAAAATGAAGAGGTTTAATCAATCCTGCTTGTGGCTTCCACTGCCCTTGTCATTTGATGAGCTCGCCTCATTGGCGCCTTCTCAAAGCTGGTTGTCCTTTGTGCTATCCCTACTGTTTGAGATTCATATCACCTTGATGCTCCTGATGACGGTCTCAAATGAAAATACAGGCCGTGCGTACAATATCCACGGGCACACTTCTTGTAGCGATGCCCTCTCATGCACCCGAAAGCACCGTGCCGCTAAACAAGCTGCAGCACGGATGATACTGTCAAAGCATACTGGATCTATGCTGCGTGATCCAATGGAACATGATGGTGATGATGATCATGATAATGAAGATGATGCCATTGTCAACAGGAAAGTAATTAGTGCCATTTAGTAGCAGCTTGTGTAAATTACCAGCACAGGGGTATGCGTGTCATGCTTAGCAAAACGTTTTTTGTCAAAATTCTTTCATTCCAAAGTGAGGATGCAAGCCTTAAATAAGGGCAGGTCTTACACCAATAACTACAATAATTGTATTTCACTTGACCTCAAGCATGCCTTGACCCCTTTCCTCACCAGGTCCTTCAGGTTTGACGCAGGTGTTCTTGCATTCTTCCTCTGAGTTGAACCGGTTTCCATTGCCCTCACAACCACCGTACCAGAAGCGGTTGCAGCGACCATCGGTGATGCTGAAGAACCAGTAGACCGTATAGTTGTGACAGGGGCCACGCTCTTCGGGTAGGCCACACACACCTGAAAGAATCGTGCACCTTTTCTGTATCCGAGTCGAGTGTAGATAAAAATCTCAGAGCACTTGTGATTGGTACAATAGGCAAACACGTATTCCTCAGCTGCAACAGTTTAGACAGTTCACAAATAAAATAACATTTCCTCGCAGTCAGCCCCTGGGTGCAGGGAATGACAAATACAGTGCAGGGCCTCCCTGGGTGACCACCACACATCAGCCTTCAATTGCAGATTGAGAATTAAGTGAAGCCGTGAAAAGATTTAAAGGAACACTAATGACTATTAGTAGCAGCAGCAGTACAACAGTACTAGTACTACTAGTAGCAGTAGTAGCTTACTGTATTTCACAGGGAAGAAAAAAGGAGAGGCTGCAGGCATGATGAGTGCCTCATTTTTCAGTGGATGCACAAACTGTCCCTTCACTCGCATGTGAAGCATAGCAGAAAGTACTATGACCTAAAAAAAATATTGGACAAGGCTAGGTCAGAAAATTCAGGCATGTATACTTACTTGGATTGTTCTTCACAAAGAAGCAATGCACAAAAAAAAAGAACACCACTGATTATTTAGAAGTGCCTCCACTCTTAAATATCAATGCAAAAGCACGAGTACTGGTAGGTTATCTAGCTAAGGCATCCAAAAAAAATTTATAATAGAGAACTTGATATATACAAGTGATTCCTTTGGCACGAGCATGACCAGAATTCTATCCTCGCAAAGAAGAAAACCCAGAAAGACATCAGGGACTTCTTGCATTGTGAATAAATTTCTAAAAATGAGTTTCTGGCTCTTTAGCATGCTGATTTCATTTGTTTTTTTGGTGGTACGAATCTCGGGTGATACGAATATTTTACACGACCCCTTGAGATTCATATCCCAAAGGTTATACTGTACAAAGAAATAAATCCAAAATGTTTCTTGCAGATATCAGAGTTTAACAAATATATGCTTATAACAAATTTTTGGTACATCGAAGGCACTTTCATGATGGGTGCAACTTCATTAGAGTGAGATGCGACTTACAAGCCCTGACCCTGTGCAGTACAGTGCTTCAACGGTGGCTAGTTGGTGTAAGACAGTTGGCGTAAGACAGTTGGCATGATAGAGACATGGTAGTGCACAAGGTCTATATGTTTCATGCATACAGGTTGACATTCGGGTATGGCATGTCATTTAATCAGCACGACTGGTACTATCAAGACGGGTCTTACTGGCGCTGACGTTGGGGGTAGACACGAACGTTGTATCTTGGCAGCCTTCAAAATTGCGCCCCCTGGCGGCAGTGACCCCGTCGGGGCAGCAGCCGTAGGCAGTCATGGCACAGGTGCAGCCATCATATTCAGGACCTCGAGCAGGAGTTTGTCCGTCAGGGCAGCACCCGTGAGGGTAATGGTGGCACGTACAGCCAGTCAGGCTGGGGCCTGTGGCTGGTGTGAGACGATCAGGGCAGCAGCTGGGCAATGCACACACAGCACAATTCATTCATTCATTCATTCATTCATTCATCAAGGGTCCCACCATCGGACACTACACGATAGGTGGAGCAAGGATGTAACTATGTAACAAGGATGAGTCATAATAGCACCGCATAGCAGATCTAAAACCTGCTGAATCACTTGTTGCTGCAGTTTAGGAAGGTCATTTCAGTCTTGGGTGGTTAAGAAAAACAAAAGAAATGGCCGCAGAATTGTAATTTGTGCAGGCTCATGGCACGGTCAAGGTGTTTGGACGGCCTGTGCAAAGTACACGATGTGCTAGTTAAATCAGCTGGCTCTCGTGTGATATGGAATGCAGTGGCGTAGCTAGGTGGTCTTGCACCCGGGGCCCATAGGTCTTCTGTAACCCCCCCCCCCGGGTGTAATCGAGGAAGGCGAGGATGTTGAGAATTTCCGGGTTTCTGCACCACTACAGCCACCTTGGATACTTCCCACGTCCCCTTGGTCCCCCTCTCCTTCGCTTTCTTTCCCAGAGATAGCGATAGCGAATGCAGCAGGTATGCATGCTGTTTTTTCTGCGCCAAATAACACAGGGTGCTGCACTGATAACTTATGATAAGCGCATGTGCACATCTTCTGTCAGACTGTAAGGCTTGGCAGCCAATACAAATGCAGCATCCTGGAAAATATGGCTCACGTCACAGGTAACAAAAAATATATTTTTAAAGTTTTAATTACCAATTTTAGAGGCAATATTGCATTTGCAAAATTGAGGCCCGACATTCATATCTTGCCCTACAACAACTTCACAAAAATCGTCGCAGGTACTATAGCAAGCAGTATTTTGGCTGTGGGAAGCCCTGAACGAAAACGAAAATTAAATTGTGTGTCAGTGACGCTGATCTCCCCACCCTATTAGAATATGCCACCTGCCTCCCTGCAGCGCGGGCGCCAATGCTATGACAATTGCGAGTTCTCTTTATTCTGATCAATAAAGCCTTGTTTTTATTTGTTGCTATATGGACAAACGTTATTTTCCGAGCTGCAGTACCACCACAAGATTGGGAACAGAATAGAGCACGCTTCGCATCGATTCTTGCCGTCAACATTAAAAAAAAGGCTGTGATGAAGCCCGTGCCAGCGAAAGCTTGCACTACTGCTGGTCTGCACTCGCAATGGAGATGATTGAGGGATCAACGTCACTGGTCCACTATTTAATATTTCTGTCGCTGCTGCCATACTGGGCGCCGCCCGCAGTGCCAAAGTACTGTAGGCTGTAGCAACCAAAACGATTTTGTTTAAGAAGTTTTTCTTGAGTTAATAATATGACTATAAGTCCTCGATTCTCGAATTGAAGTGCTTCATCTATAAGTACTAATTAAAGAATTATTCAGGATATGGTTATAACGTATCTGCCATATTTTTCACGCTACCGAGTTCCTAGTAATCACAAAGACACATAACGTCATAGGATATCGGGAAATATTATTACAAAATTAATCTTTTTTTTATAAAATTCCGTGTAGCTGACACAGACACTGCACTTGTGACATGAAGTCACACAACAACAACATGATAAAAAAACGGTTAGCTAGGACTAGGAGAAATATATTTTATTGAACACCGCAAAACTGATAAAGAACGAATACAACGATTCAAAATTGATAAATAGAACAAGGTATACATATTGCCGATGCACAAACCATGGTGGGACATCGAGCCTTTTGCACTAAAGTAATGACCGGTAAGGACACATTTCCTTCAGAAGTTCTTTTCCCGACACTTCGCTTCTGCAAACTCATTAATTACAGTAGTAAAGTTTATATATTTCTTACGTGTTCTTTTTCTATGGTCAGTATCGCCCAGTTTGACAGCATTTCATCACTCATGGTGGAGCGCAGAGACGTCTTGATCAACTTTTTTGGAAAAGTTCCTTTCGCATGATACAATTGACACGCAGGTCGTGAGGAAAAAGCGAAAGATAACAGTAAGTAAGTAAGAAGTTCCATTTGGCGATAAATTCCAGAAACTCCAGGCACCGAGTCTGAAGACGATCCAGTGAATCCCATTCACGACTTTTCCCGGCCGCACTTATGCAATGTCGCTTTCAACGAACGCTTCGCCGTAAACGCGAGCGCCGGGCACGCTCGTTGAACGCCCTCTCGCTGCTGTCTTTGTTCGTCTTCGCTGCGCGTTCGGAACGGAAGAGAGACCCAAGAGCCTCAACGCCTGACTGTATGTTTAGCGACGCCTGCTCCCAGCATGAATGCACGGCACGAGCGCACCCCACATGAAACGTTCTGCCAAGGCGAGCAATTCATCGAACATTTTGCGAAGTAAATTTTTTAGCCCGCACATTCGTGCAATTATTTCGTGGGGTGTTGATAGAGCTGCAGCCGACAATTCTGCGGTGCAATGCATCGGGTACATGAGCTCGAGCTACTGGATACCGGAGCATTCTTTGCCATTTGCGCCCAGGCAAGCCGGCAGAAAGCGGGGTGTCTTCAGGCGTATATGACACCCCCCCGCTGGCCCCTTGCACCCGGGGCCCACGGCCCTCCGGCCCCCCTTGTTGCTACGCCACTGATGGAATGAGAAAGAATACTTGTGATACAGAGACAGAGACGTAATGCACAGCCCACTCCAACAACATTTAGAGCGCATAAATCACAAAACTGTGTGTCAATTTCCTTGCTACTTGACCATTCCGCTCAGAATTTTGATGAGAAATGAAGTAATTTTGCAGAGGAGCATCAACTGCACCTCTTGATTCAGAGGCAGCTTCCTGGGCAGTGATCACGTTTCCTTTCTTTTTCTCAAACTTCGCGTTTCAAAAGCTTTCATGGTTGGTGACATATCAAAATAAACTCTGCAAACCACATGGAACATCAATACATCTTGTGGCAAACTTTTTGGGAGCAGGGTGCTCAAAATCGAAGAATACATACACAGGGTACATGGCTTGAGCACTGAGCAGCTTTAGTAGACTAATTTGACGATTTTCACTACACCACTACTTCTGAAAAACGTGCTGGTAGTAGTCGGAACCCGCAATAACAAAATACCGCAACAAAAAAATTCTCGCGACAACGAAACATTTTCGTATCCCCGGCGAGCGCCCATAGGATTCAATGCATTTCGTACCTCTCGGCAACGAAATGTCGCTGTGCTGCAATCCCGCATCAACGAAATTTGCCGGAACGTAACTCCGCATATTACGTAATGCTAGCAGGCTCCAAAATGTGCTCAAATGCGATTGTTTTGCACTAAAATTGCGTAAAATACCACCACATTACACTTCTGTGGTCGCCGCCATTTTTGTTCACAAAAACAACCAAGCGCCGGAAGCGATCAGTGCGCTGGAAACACGTCATGGCCGCCATCTTGTTTGTTGATCGCCCGTTTGAGGCGGCACCATGAGTGGCACGCGCGTTGCTACCGGCATGTTTGCCAGGCGAGATCGTAGATCGTTGTTCGAAACGCGCGTTCAGTTTGCTTGCACCGCGGCTGACGCCTCGGCGAGGCCTAGGCCAATCGCGTGAGGTGAAAGTGAACGCAAACTGGACGCGCGTTTCGAACAATCCCCGATCGCGGCAGTGCACTGCGTAATGTGCGCCTCGATGAGAAAAATGCAGCAAAAACAAAGAAATCCACGTCCCACCTACATAGAATTGTTTATGGCGCTTGAGATGGCGGTCGCGGCTTATGGAGCGTCACGCATCGGGCCATGATTAAGCGATCGTCCGGGAATACGCATCCCTTGCTTCAAGAACGCTGGTTTTAGTTCCACCCGACAGGCATCGTGTGCGGATTCGGCGCCGGACGTAGATTTGCGCGAAAGGGCCGTTATCTCGATCGTTTGCCTTCGCGTACACGAGATACGATCACTTTTGCGATCGGCACCGGACGCGTTGGCGCCTACGGGCAACAGCGTTCGCTGGAGAAATGCTGCTGCATGCGCTGTTGCACTGCGTCCGGTGCTGAGTTACGCAAAATCTCGCAACGTGATCGCATCTCCGAAAGCAGTTGACCGAGAATACTGTGCTACGGCGGTACTGCCACTGCTGGTCGATGCATGTGGCACACTTCGTACTGCATGTCGACAATGCGGTTCTATAGCCTCGAGCAAAGCTTGGAAAGTAGGCTAACGGAATTTGGACAGTAAAGTTTTGTTCTGCGATGCTTTACCTATCTGTGCAGTCTCTTTTCGCAGCAACGAAATTCTTGCGAAAGCGAATTTTTTCGCCTTCCCGTCGATTTCGTTATTGCGAGGTTCAAATTAGTAGTAGTACTATATCCTTAGTGGGCTGAAAGGCAACTATGAAGCCCGCTTAGCACCCAAGACCAAAAGGCAGGAAGGTGAGAATAAAGGAATTCTACAATAGGAGTGAGTTCGAGGAGTCACACACACCCCAAATTCCCCTTACAAATTCACTGGAAAAACTCGCAATGTCATTGTCCTCAGCATTTCCCTCAAGGTTGCCTCAAAACCAAATACAGCAAAAGTGGTGAGGAGCTACAGTCATTCTGGCACTTTCAGTACGATTGCGCATGCACTGTGAACCTGATGAAACCAGTGTATTGGACGAAGAAAAAAAAAACTGAGCTTTAGAACACGATACACAGCAGATGACACACATGAGCACTCATGTGTGTCCAACGTAAGAACAAGGCGGGAAAAAATTATTAAAATCTTGACATTTTGGATCCCACGCAAGAGCCTTATTAACAATTAATCGCTATTGTGAACAAGACTTTCATGTCACTAACGCAGCTCAGTTTTCTTTTTTTTTTTTCAAATGCTAATTTTTGATCTTTGTCAGCATCCGTCCCATTTCATCACTGTACTGCTTCGTGTAAAATACGGGTTCAGTTGCAGGTCAGCACCAGCATGTGCCTTTTTTCTTTCTGCAACCATTGTTTGACCCTGAGAGACGTGAACTGAGCTAGCGCTTCTGCCTTCCTGACAAGAGAGACAAGACGCACCCATAGAGCAGCTTCTCGCACTCGCAGCCTCTGCCATCTGGTCCTTGGGCAGCAGTGTGTTGGTCGGGGCAGCAGCCATATGGCATCGCCGTGCATGGGCAGCCACCAAAGCCAGGTCCACGGGCCGGTGTTCGCTAATAGCAGAGGGCAAGACCATGAACACACCCTGAATATTTGGGCACAATAAGAAAATACACTAAAAAATATAGCATGACCATGAACAAAGCTCTGGTGTTTGCTTAAGTGTATGGTAAACCAAAGGAAAGACTTATGCCAGCCTTAATTATAACTTCTTTATTAACACAACATTCTGAATCACAGCAAAACAAGGGGGGGGGGGGGGGGGGGGGCAGAGCAAAGCACTAAAATGTTTGTTAGGTCCCAATGCAATACTTAATCAATATAAGAAGAAGGGCACTGCAAAAGCAAAGCATAAGCTCAGCCTGAATTACTGCAGGCTAGTGTGAGCATTTTACTGCATGCACTACAGTGGACAAATGATAATATTAGTTAGAGCTAACTAGAATGCATTATTGGTGTTCTTTTTCTGATCTTTTGCCACTTAGTTTGACATAAGCATCATTTTATTGCTATGCTTACCTTCAGATCCAGACTATCTTGGGCAACTATCACTCTCAATTTATTGTTCATAACAGGCATTATATATTTTCACAATCTTGTTTTATTTCTCCACAACAGTGCGTCGAGGTGTCGCACATGATCACTTCAATCTCTCCTTTACTGAGATGAAGCTTTCACTTTGTACCTTCATATAATATTTATATGTAGCGCAAAAGATTATTCTCATTTGCAGAATGTGTTACAATACCTCCACTCTGAACTACAGCAGTTTCACCATATATCTGTCTTATAACAGCAGCAACCACAGGCTAGTTGGCCGCAACTAGTGTTCAAATTTTCCAGAAGCACGCTGTTACATTTGTGTTCAAGGCTAGTTGGCCGCAACTAGTCTTCAAATTTTCCAGAAGCACGCTGTTACATTTGTGTTCAAGGCTAGTTGGCCGCAACTAGTCTTCAAATTTTCCAGAAGCACGCTGTTGCATTTGTGTTCAAGGCTAGTTGGCCGCAACTAGTGTTCAAATTTTCCAGAAGCACGCTGTTACATTTGTGTTCAAGGCTAGTTGGCCGCAACTAGTCTTCAAATTTTCCAGAAGCACGCTGTTACATTTGTGTTCAAGGCTAGTTGGCCGCAACTAGTCTTCAAATTTTCCAGAAGCACGCTGTTGCATTTGTGTTCACATTCCAGGCTAACCAAAAGTCATCCTGGTCAGCCTGCAGGCTTTTTTTTTTACACAAGGAGGTATGCAACAACGTTCTGTACCCTGCCAAGGAAGGGGCTGTGCTAGCTGTGATACTTCTGGTACTCCAATACACTTAATGAAGGCGAAGGGTAGAGCACCCCCAACACCACAGTGCCGACAGACAACATGGTACAATGGCTGCATTGTCTGTCACTCACTATTCCTGTCCTTGTTTTTTTACCAAAAGT
Organism: Dermacentor andersoni; assembly: GCF_023375885.2. Classification (NCBI taxonomy): domain Eukaryota; kingdom Metazoa; phylum Arthropoda; class Arachnida; order Ixodida; family Ixodidae; genus Dermacentor; species Dermacentor andersoni. Next base: position 121,072,273 of record NC_092820.1, read on the forward strand.
GTGTGGCATTCTGTATCTACTAGTCTTATCTGAAGCAGTAAGGGTGACGAGTTGGGGTAGTTGTTTTGGGCTCAAAGGTATTGGTCTGCATCATTTTTATTGGTATTTCTCACGCATCTTGCCTTTTTTTGGAAGTAAACCAGTTGTTGGTAGCTTAGCGGTTCTGTTGTTTCTATGTCTGTCTACGTCACAAATCGTTCCGCTGAAGACACACATCCTTTGACCGGACACCTCCACTACATTGTCAGAAGTGAACTCTAGATGCACATGATGTAGTCTGCGTAATATGAAAGGCGATGCACATTACGTTGCATTCTGTGCGTTCGGCTGAAGAAAACATTATGCCCAATTCATTCATCAGGAACCCATGGCCCGGACGTGCTGGTCATGCAATGCCACTTAGCACAAAGCGATGGCCAGGGACCACAGCTTCTTCGTTTGCTAACATGCCACCAAATCAGATATGCGTTCATAAAGCCTGTCACCAGTGGACATGAAATGATAAGTGCCTCATTCACTCACTTGGTCAGGGCAGCAGCCGTAAGGCATGGTGTCGCAGCCACACCCGGCCAGGTTGGGTCCGCGGGCAGGAGTGCGTTTGTCAAGGCAGCAACCAAACTCTGTGATCTGGCACGGACAGCCTGCCATGTCAGGACCCTCAGCGGGAGTGACATCGTCGGGGCAACAACCGTACAGCAGACGAGAGCAGATGCACCCTTCAAAGTTGGGACCGCCAGCCGGTGTGTGCTTGTCTTGGCAACAGCCAAATGGATAGTTGTGACATGTGCATCCATAGTACCTGGCAGCAGAAAGGACAAAAAAAAAATCCGGACTTCAGTGACTCTTTCATTCATTTACTCAATGACTGTGAACAGCATTTACAAGTCCCCCAACTTCTTGAAACATTTAGAGACTACTACGTGATCTTGAGAATGCTGGGTTTCGGAATCACAGGATGTTAGTCAATGATGTGTCATCATGTCATCATCGCTGTCATGCCACAGTCATCATCAACAGGCCACGGCATTCATTGTTGTGTTTGGTGTCATTTTGTTAGAGTAGTGGCATCACTGTTGTGCCGCTAACTTCTTTAATTTGTGTCTCCCTCATGAGTCACAATTAATCCAAAGCATGACAAACAAACAAAGAAATTAACAAGATAAGTCCATTGTCTAAATGCCGTTTACAGTGAAAAAGATGATGTGCATATGTTTCATGAGTCAAGGAACAAGAGTTAATAAAAGCATGGAAAGAAGATAAAAAAGAAGGCGATAAGAGAAAAGAAAATGAGAAAGAAGATAACAATAAATAATGTTAAATAATGTAATTTCAGGTTGGATGTCATGTCACGCAAACGTGAAAGCATCCCCAAAAGTGATCGACCAAGAATATGACCCCACATCTCTCCTCCAAAATGCTGTATGACCAGTAAACACAACACATGCTTCCTGCTTTTCATACCATTAAATTTTTTACTCTGACAGTCTTGTGCCTTAAGACATAATGCTTTGTGTGCCATTAATAAAAGCTGCTTTCTTTTATTACTTAACAGTGTGCACCAGCCGATACAGTTAAGTTAGCATTTTCTTGAGACTAGAGCACTCATTTTGATCGCACCTGGGGCCACTAGCAGTGGCGATCCCATCAGGGCAGCAGCCGTGTGGTGTCGTGTGGCAGCTGCAGCCTGCCCGGTCCGGTCCCTGGGCTTCCGTCTTGTTGTCAAGACAGCAGCCAAACTCGGTGTGGAAACAACAGCCCTCCCCGTCTGGGCCGAGGACAAAGGACGTGTTGTCTGCGCAGCATCCGTAGAGTGACTCGCTGCAGTTGTCGCACCCCTCGAAACCAATGCCAGAAGCTGGAGCCAGTCCGTCGGGACAGCAGCCGAACTGGGTGCTCTCGCATGCCACGGTGCAACCGGCGAAGTTCTCACCCTCCGCGGCTTGCACTCCGTCGGGGCAGCAGCCAAATGTGGTGTTTGTGCAGTTGGTCTCGTACCTGCGAGCAAAAAATGATGAAAGAAGTTTTGCAGCATCCGTTCCGTGATGAGGTGCTATCTGTCACTCGCTGACAGAAATTCGCATGTGTCAACCCGCGTTGTGCGGATGCGTCTCTCTCACGCGTCCCCTGATATGTTGTTTCCCCAAATAGCTCCCGTCTCCTGCAATCCGGTTTCGCCACATGGCTTGGTGCCCGCGGCAGTCGATGTGGTTGAAGCGCATTGCGAGAGATGGCGTGACTGTGGCTCTGCTAACACCACCTAACAGCGGGGTTACTTGGGCACGAAAAGGAGAAGGCTCTTTGGCTTGGGATCGGCAAGCGGTGCGGACGTTCTGCGCGTGCGCCGATCCATGCTTCTGCGAGACTCTTGTGAGGCCTACTCCATAATGGACGAACACGATCGTTTGAACGCGCCACCATTCGCGTGACCGTACGCGCGAACGACCAGGCGTTGGTGTCCAGCATGGGGCAAACATATTCGCTCGTTATCCGGTCGCGGTGAGTCGGACTTCCGCGATTTGTCGCGCGCCCAGCGGCATGTTTTGTGGATAGCAACTCGGCTAGCAGGCATTAGTCTATGAAAGGTGCAATAAATGCCCTTGTGATTGTTTGCACTACTGTGTTGTCGTTCCTTTCTTTGTCCCAAGAGCATGGGTGAGAACCCTACAGCATATACTACTAATTCAGCTGCAAAGGCATTTTAGAGGTGCATGTGCCTTCATTTTCCTCCTCCCTGCTACGTGCCAATGAACAGTGGAATGAACAGCTTCTTCATGAATATTCACCGCGCCATACGAGGGTCACTGAGAAACTTCTGCATCATGTATAAGCAACAGCTGGCTGAAAGCTGTTCAGATTTGTTGACCGTGCTTGTCACAATTTTGGCAACAGGGTTATTTTGTTCTTTTCTTTGTGGGCACAATATTGCGTAATAAAGTGTTCCCGTTTATTTAGTTAATTGCTTTGTCTTCACCACATTCCTACATTGAGTGACAATACGACAACCACATGCTACAGCAAGCCACGAGAACAGTGAAATGGACTCTCATACCCTTCACAGCCTTCAAAGTTTGGTCCCAATGCTGCAGTGACGTCATCGGGACAGCATCCAAAGGTCGTGTTGGTGCAGATGACACAGCCCTCAAAGTCAGGGCCTTCAGCCGGCGACTTCTTGTCAGGACAGCAACCGAAAGCATGGTGCTCACAGGTGCATCCCTCGAAGCTGGATGGAGGGCATGACATCAAATTCCGCTAGCATGAAGCCTTCAGACATTCCATGAAAAGCAAGACTGCGTATGAACAGTTTAAAATGACACGTATTTTCTTATGCTTAGCTCATGCAAATTTATCTGCACTCATAGCAACACATTCCTATGTTTTTTTGCTGGACAGTTGAGGGAAGTGATATAAGGCTACAAAAGCATGTGCTGTCAATGACACATTTTCTTTAAAGGGACGCGAAAGCGAAACAATAAATCAGTTAGGACTAATAAAGCATTGTTTGAGAACCCTGCAGGCAGTCATTTCAAAATATTAGATTGATTATTAGATGAGAAAATGAAGGTCGAAGTATCAGTATTTGAATTTCGCGCTGAAATCGCGACGCTGGTACATCAGTGTGACATCAGGGATTCCAAAGTATGTTTTCGAATTTGGGCCGCGTTGACTGAGTAAAGATTCTCGAAACTTGCCATTTGGTTCCTTTAGAACACAATGTCGTCAATCTGTACCGCTATGTAATTAAGTAGGTGCTAGAAGATGCCATCAAAGTCAATGACGTCACGCGACCAGGTGCGGGAACTTCAAGGAGGCGTCGCCACCCGTCTTTCATTCTTGCGCTTTTTCTTGTTTACCACTCGTCTTAGCGTGGTAAGAGTGGTGTTCTTGGTGTCATAGAAAGGTAATTTACTGATGCAGAAGAAATAATTTTTCTCCTTAGTGTCCCTTTAAGTAAACTTAAAATGAGAATGCACTAATGTATCTGCAGGATTCTCCATTGCGCGAGGGCAAGGTCTATATACTAAAAGGCAATCTAAACATGCCTTCGTCTTCATGAAAACGCAACTAGTAAAGAACACTTACTTGAATTTGTTAATTGCGCCAAGGTGCTTTTCAGATCTATAAGCTAAAAGGTGATGCAAGGTGGCTACATACGTAGCACTAGTACAGTGCTCAGCGATCGAAACGTAATACTGGAAGCGCATAGCTGTCGGCACTTTTTGTTCCATCGACAGGCACTGGGGACACTGAGATCATGCATTTTTGTGTCACTTGAAAGTTTGAAAGCCTTTGTGATGCATTGTGACTGCATTCAGCCCCTCAGCCATCAACCAGCACTCACCGGTGGCTTATAGAGCACCGGCCACTACACGGTCCAAGTATCACATTTCAGTCACTGAGCACCGTACATTTGCCCGAATTAGCAGAAAAGACTAACAACAAGAAAAGTAATCAGTCTTGATAACCAACTTTCAATTAAAAAACTGAGAGATAGTTGCAGCTTTATTCGATGCTTAAATAGACTGCTGAATGCTTCTAACATCCTCCTCAGACCAACAGAGATCATAGCTAAACAAAAGATAAGTATTGCATACATATTGGACGATTAGTTGTTTTAGCAACTGCTGCCTAAGCAACAAGCTCAAGTTAACCTCTGCTTTAGTCTCAGGAACAAACTCGGGCCTTATGGTACACCATAGCGCAGAGAGACACTCACAATGTCAGAACAAGAGACAGCCCAGGAGTGTTACACCAGACATCAGAGCATCAGACGACACAGACGCTATGGTTGTGTTTTTCTCTGCGCTATGATTTATTATAATGCTAAAGGAGCAAGCCCAAGAATTCACAACTATGATGCCCAGGCCACAGCAAAGAGATTGTCGAGCTCACAAGTAGTGGCATACATACTCGGGACCCAATGCAACAGTAACGTTGTCAGGACAACATCCATGTACTGTCATGTTGCAGATGCACCCGTCAGCTGTCGCTGCGGTGACATTGTCACGGCAACAGCCAAACTCGGTCACCACACAGCAACCTTCGCCGTCGGGTCCCAGAGCAAAGGTCACATTGTCCTCGCAGCACCCGTACAGCGACTCCGTGCAGTTCTCGCACCCTTCAAAGTCAGGTCCCTCAGCTGGCGAGATTTTGTCTTGGCAGCAGCCATACTTGGTGGTCTCACAGCCTTCTGCACAGCCTTCAAAGGCCTCACCCGTCGCAGTGCTCACGCCATCGGGGCAGCAACCAAAGGTGGTGTTGCTGCAGTCGCTGCACCCTTCGAATCCTGCACCACTTGCCGGTGTCTTGCCATCCGGGCAGCAGCCAAACAATGTGTTCTCACAGTCAGTTGGTTCAGACCCGCTCCCTTCGACTTCGTCCTCACAACCAAGCCCGTCCGGACCTGCGGCCGCAGTCATGCCATCTGTACAGCAGCCGTGAGTTGACTGAGAGCAATTGGCAACCGGCGTAACCTGAAAGTAGGGCGGGCAGCCCTCATTATTCGGTCCCTGGGCCACAGACCAGCCGTCCGGACAGCATCCGTGCGTCGTTCCATGGCAGGGTTCTTCTGTGCCCGAGCCCTCGATGCAGTTAAGTCCACTGGGACCATCTGCTGCAGTCATGTTGTCGGGACAGCAGCCAAACTGAGAGTCGGCGCACGGGATGAACGTGGCTTTCAAGACTTCGATGCAGTTGGTTTTGTTTGAATCTTCAGCGGCCGTGATGCCATCTGGACAGCAGCCCCACTCAGCCGTGCTGCAATTGGCAAAAAGGGCTGTGTCAGTTGTGGCCAAGAGGCAGCCCTCGTTGTTGGGGCCATCAGCTGGTGTCTCGCCATCGGGGCAGCAGCCGAACTCCGTGCCGTTGCAGAGTGACAGCTGTTGACAGCCCTTCCTGGAAGTGGAAATAAGCAGACCATAGGTTGGTAATTAAGGAGTACATCATAAGATTGAATGCACTGCTAACATGAATGTATAAACCCATAAAAATGAAATGAACTACAATTTGCTCTTCACATGCAAGCATGCTTGACTGGGCCACAGGCATCAAGTGTTGGGACTAGGCCATATTGTTTCAAACGTGGGAGACAGCTATTGAGGCCTGAAAGCAAGCACAAACAACAAAATGGCCATCACATAGTCATCATTCTTTTTTCCCTTCTCATCACTTTCCCTTCTCTTTTTATGCACTGCCTTTTCACGCATGGACACAACAACTTGTTAATAAAATGGTTATGTTGCTTTGACAAACTGCAGTAGATCTCAAGCGTTCACTTGTAACAGGCCTTCTGGTGTACTTCCTTTTTTTTTTTTCTTCAGCACTTCAATTTACAATGCATGCAGAGAGTATCATCACTACGATATAGTAACATAAGTGAGAGTACCCTGCCCCTTTAAATTTCAGAGTGCATGGATCATTTACGATAAGTTCCGTTATTTCATGGCTTATAACAGGTTCTCGTGCAACAGATGTTATATGGTGGAAACCCATAGATACGTTCTTCACTGTTGGGTTTTCTTGGCTGCTACACTGCATTCTCGCGGTTCCAATCTAAATCCCATTGATTCCCATGTATTATGATCCCATTTGATGAGTCACCATTCTGCAATTCTCCCACATTTTACAATGTTGTTGAAGCTGGCAGTCACAAAAATTTATTAGTGCAGGGGAAAGTTTGCTCTCACACATTGCAACAAGCTTATGTTGCAACAAGCGACCAAATCATTGCAACCAGCGATCGAAGCTGCACAAGCCGGGCACTGCACAAAAATAGAGAGAAAATGTGCACACAGCCATTGCCGGAGCACCCGAAAAAGTGTGCATCGGTTAAAACCTATTGGAGACCATGCACACTAGGCCAAATCCTCCATGCACAGGGTTACATTTATTTGGGGGCCTGTAATTGAGTTGCATAATAACCAGTTCTCTTTAATCAGTTTCTCCACAATAGAGCCATGTTATGCAGTGAACCATACACAAAATATTGCAGTGAAGCTTATCATGAATGGAAATGGGCCAGTGTAGCGAAACATCACACGTGTCCCTTACTTTACACACATGCACTAGCCCTGCCCCAGTCACAGTATAGCAGTCGAGACATATAATAGTTGTATGGGCAGCCATTCAGAGCCGTTTCTGACACTGCTGTGGAGATTTGTGCCTTCCTGACTGTTAAGTTTTACCGGCTGCTATGTCACTTTTCTGCAGTCTCTTGAAAAATGTATGAAGAGGGTTTTACGGTGAGAAGCGTCAGCGAAAGTGACAGATGTAATAAAAGCCCTGAACAAAAGAGGTAAGCTCACCTAAATGGCCCAAATGCCGGGGTCACACCGTCCAAGCAGCAACCAAACTCGGTAGCCTTGCAGCCACCTTCGACAGGAGTAACCTTGGGGCATCCCGCGAAGCTGGGACCAGCAGGCGTCATGCCGTCAGGACAGCAGCCATGCTTAGAATCCTTGCAGCCTCCCAGGAGGATCACTTCATCTGGAATGAGTTACATCGAGCATTAGTATCACAAGGTCTTGAGCGTAATCAGAGTCCTTCCATGTTTTTCTGGTCACGAAACTCCGCCGTCACGCTATGGGAGAGGTTCATATGCTGCCCAAAAGTGCCGCGACGCGGCGCCACTGTGCCACAGAGGCCATCGTTCGCGTACCGAAACGCGTGCGCAGTGCGAGGCGAGCTGAGTGATCGGGTGTGTTCTGTGCATGTGCTGCGCTATTTTTCGAGTACTCGGCGGTTTAGTTGAAGTGGCGGGGTAGGACAACGATGCCGAACACGTGTTGCAAGTAACAGCTGAAGAAGTATCTCTAACAAGCCATTTAAAAAAATATTGCTGTATTTGTGATTTGGCTACTTGTGTTTTGCCATGTGTTATGAAATGCTTATGCTTTACACTTTCTTGTTTATAGAAACAATCGATTATGCATTCTGTATTTAATGCCATTCGTTTGCTGGTGTTTGTTTCCTGCCCCCCCCCCCGATGCATATCTCTCACGTTTGATGTTATTTCTTTATGCTTATTATATCAGTGTCATGCTTTTAACAAATTTCTTGCATTGTGAATGGTGGACCATTCGCGACCGGACGCCTCTGTGCTGTCTGTATTTCGCTCCGCTTATTTTACATGATAAACAAATGATCGTGCTTGTTTGTTTTTTTTGCACCAACACGTTCTATTTCTTTTCTTGATCGAATTATAAAGTTTTTAACATATTGTAAATAGTTGCGCATTAAGAACCAAAATACCTAGTCTCATCGTTTCTGCATCGAAACCACGAGCTGCGTGAATAAGTGCTTGGCTTACGTACTGACGCTTCTAAACGACTGCTTGTTAAGGCAATTGCCTAATTAAAATACGGCTAGTTTCAACTGTGCAGCTCCTAACACTTCACGTTCGCCTTAATCCGTTGCTAAAAGCTGCACCGAAGACATTTAGTAGCGAAGTTTGTCTTGCATTAATCCTACCTAAATCTCATTCAGAAATGGCACAGCTTTGCAGAGAAATCTTGAGCGCACGGAGCAGCTCAATTTTCTTTTCTTTGTCATTAAGTATTCTACGGTAGCAGCCCTTTGCAATAACAATTTCATTCTTTTGATCTCCTTATAAGATACTGCCCACAGTCAGAGTCCTTCTCTGCCACAGTTTAACAGAAATTTAGTGAACAGCTGTGCGCATGCTCGGCGAACAATCTGGCGCTATGCGCAACGGAGAGTTGGCGCTTACTTAAGGGTAAGCGGGGGTGCAACAGCCCATATGTTTGCATCTGGTGATAAGTGGGACCACTGGTGCTTTGTTGCGAATGCGCGGCGTTTAATTTCAGGCAAATATTAAAAAGCGGAGCCCACCGAAGTGTTGAGGCGAACAGCGATGATGAAGAAATCTGGACCGAGACCGCCCGGCCGTGTACAGCGGACGCATTTCGACGGGGGCGAAATGCAAAAGACCCTTTTATTTAAATTTAGGTACATTTTAAAGACATTTAGTAGCGAAGTTTGTCTTGCATTAATCCTACCTAAATCTCATTCAGAAATGGCATCGCTTTGCAGACCTTTAGGTGCATTTAAAGACATTTAGTAGCGAAGTTTGTCTTGCATTAATCCTACCTAAATCTCATTCAGAAATGGCATCGCTTTGCAGACCTTTAGGTGCATTTAAAGACATTTAGTAGCGAAGTTTGTCTTGCATTAATCCTACCTGAACCTCATTCAGACATTTATTTACGTTTATTTAAATTTAGGTGCATTTTAAAGGATCCCAGGTGGTCAAAATTAATCCTGAGTCCCCCACTACGGCGTGCCTCATAATCGTATCGCGGTTCTGGCTCTTAAAATCCCAGATTTTTAAAATTTTTATTGGTCTGAGACCGCCACAAGCTCCATGTTATGAGCGGCTTTTTTTTTTTTTTTTCGTCCCGGGCGCTCATATAATGGCAGAAGACGCGCTCAGGCAGTAATTTAAACATAGTAAATATTAAAAGATAGTTACGTGAAACTAAAGCAACGGTTGAGGAAGTTGAGAAAGCTAGAATACCGAGGCTGCCCCACACACAACCACAGCGGTAGCGGCGTTTGCATGCCCTCTCATGCACGGTTGCGCCTCTAGCGGGGGGCGCTGGCTCTATATGAAACTGAGGCGGCAGTTTCGTGACCAGAAAAAAAATGGAAGGACTCTGGCGTAATGAAAATGGTCCTACGAAGCATGATCTTGAGCATAAAACTGCTACTACACTGATGCAGGGCTGTGGGAGTATAAAAAACATTTCCTTCAACTTTAATTTGTTATTATTCAAAATATCTTGCATAATTAATTATTTGTCAGCACACCACCCTGGTGATAACCTCCTCTGCACTTTATAATCACACATTTACAAGATCAACTGCTGCCATACTGGCACATTTTCATACCTCGATGGCAAATAAAATGGTTCATGCTTTTTTATCTTTTGTACAAGTGGCATATTTTGCTTTACTAGGCGTGCGCACATGCTCCTGGTTTTATTTAAGCTCACAGCCTCCATATAAATTTCAGCTGTAGGTGTAGCAATCATGCGTGTCTCTTTCCTCTACTTGCGCTACATATTTCTGTGCTGTAGTTAAATGTGACTTAAGCAGGAAAAACTGGTGCAGTGAACAGAACATAAGGAAGGGACAGATAGCACCGTTGTCTGTCTCTTCCTTATGTCCTGTTCGTTAAGCTGTCTTTTTGTGCTGAGAGCATGAGCCAACCAGCCCAAACCCATTCACTTCCACAGTTAAATATGGTCAACATATACAAACACACCCAATACTCTGTTTTGCTGAAATACAAGGGCTTATTGGCCAGTACGCCTGCTCCAAAGTTCATGTACTATTACGTGACACATCTAATGCAACAGCTAGGTTCCAGAATTACAGATTAATACTTGTCTTGTTCTTCTGTCTTTCGTTTTTTTTATGCTGGATATGTTCAGACTCACAGATAGTGCTTCTAATTAAAAAGCGCTAGTTGCAAGCCAAGAAATCCCCATGTTAACTATTCATCTTTGCGGAACCATACATCATCTGAAGACAAGTCATACCTTCGTCGCAAGCATTCATGTTGCATGACTCAGTGTCAAAGGGCTTCTTGCTGACATCGCAATTCTTAGGTGCAGCTGGTTTCCCATTGACGTGGCAAATGATAGTTCTTGTGCGCTGACCACCACCGCAGGGCGTTGAACACTGCAAGACACAAATAAATTGCCGCAAGACAGGCTTCACTTACACGCCACAATCAGCCCCAAGACATTGTTCGGCGGTCTTTCAGAATGGATTGCAGCTACGCAGTAAGCATAGGGCCTTTCAAAAACCAAATAAATTTTGCATCAAATCGAATCAGCATATTTTATCTCATTGCAGTTGATTTTCTCATTTGACTTCCCTAGCATAAGTGCCTGAATCAGAGAAAACAGCTTAAACTTGTAACATCACATAATGACATCCCTGCTGTCATGATCCAGATGCAATACAGTAGAACCTCGTTCATACGTTATTCGAAAAAAATAATGTGAGGGAAAATGTACTGACTGGGAAAGCGTACAATTCAAAGTCACTAAAGAATCTGACAGACTCAACTGCAGTTTGAATCCATGTAATGCAAAGTGTTGCATGAATCATTTCAGCACGAGACACCAACGCGTGTTGAGCTGGTCAGGCCTGAGCTGCATTATAGATGCACATTGTCGTTCTTGGGACTTTGGCAAGCTCACGTTCGTGCTCCTCGAATTCTGCCTGGGTCGGCAGCTTCTTCAAGCGTGGCATTTTGGCGGGAAGTTTTGACGTACACACTCGGCACGAGTTGTTGCGGCACGAGACACTGATGCGCATCGAGCTGGCGGGACCCAAGCGATGAGAGACGCACATTGTTGTCTTCTTATTGCGCAGTGTTTCAAGGCGGCAGTGAGGAACAAAACGAAATCAAGTTGGTTGGTAACACTGTAATACCATGCTGCCAGAGCGAAGCATGATGCTCACTTCGTGTTGTATGCAGCAGGGAACGGCAGCATGTTTGGGTTATCGCCTACTAAAAGCGTGGAGTATGCTTCCAACAGGACTTCACCCCACATGCTGTGAAACAGAATGGTGAAGATGCTTTCGTAATAGGGTTGGTGGCGATAGCTGTGAATGCGGCGCACAACAACCTGGCAGATTTGCTGGTACCAGAATAAGAAACTGAGTGTGAGCCGGCATTCTCACATTAGACAGGCAGGCGAGTACTGCGGGGAAGTTGCTGAGGCAAGTGATTACAGTTCTTGTCGCTCGCATCTTACGCATTTTCTTGCTTACATGGGCCATACCTAGCGGCAGGAAAACATAATGATCGCACTCTGGCTACGTACTGAAGGTAGATGCCGAAACATTGTGTTTTCCAGAAACTTATGAACCAGTAAAAAAGAAGCGCAACTGTATTGGGTCATTTTTTGTGTTCTCACTAGCGAATGTTGCCGCCAGGAAACCATATGCAACAAGACTGCATCAACAAGGTTCAAAAAAGACTGGCATTCAGTATTAATTTTTCTATTCAACGAGCACTCTTCTTCTTACAAACAAATTCATTCCAAAGGAGTACAATGTGTGCTCTTCGTCAAAATTTTTCACGGCACTTGTGTGGGTGACAGAGAGTGTGCTAGGTCTCATGATGCACGGCGTCTGTGACATCCTCCCAGTCCTGAAGTTCATGAAAGAGCCGGAAGCACTATTTTTCATGAGTCTCCAGAGCTCTCAAGCCATGAAGGTTCCACACAGGCCTCGGTGCGTGACTTGGCCGGTGAGGTACGTTGACAATAGCTTGAAAATGTTTAACAGAAGACTATACTGCTTTAGTATGCCTTATTATCTGCCTTCAGTGTCATTTCAAGGTTTCTCCCAAATGTAGAACTGAATTTCGGGCTACTCACCTATCATTTAGGTACCATGAGATGCCTAAATGATGGGCTAAGAGCTGATAGGCCAAAGGATCAGGCTGAGAGAAAATTGAACCGATACCGAGATGAACATCAGTCGATGCATTGTCATGATTGTGGTTGTCAAACATAATGTAATGAATGCTCTATATTGCACAATAGTAGATGTAAAGGCACACAAGAAAACATGAAAGTCAGTTTGATTGCAGAAGCGGGTGCTGGCTGCATAAGCAATCCATCTGTAACACTAAGAAAGAAGAAATCACTCATGTCGTCCAAAAAGTCAAAAGTGAGCAGACTTTTCTGTTACATTGCCAGCTTCATCTGCATTTGTTAGAGGAGTGGCTTAATTCGAGCTACAAAATGTGGATTTGAGTCCGAATCATGCCTGAATTTCGACTAAGGAGTGATCATACACTGTGCTCTCTCGTGCCTACGAGAAACTGGTGTTCTGATGAGGCTATCTTCATGTTCAGGTTTAAATTTATTCTGATGCTACAGATACGTCACATTTCAAAATAAGATTTAAGCTGTAAGTAGTGTACCATCCATGTCTGTCCCTCCATCTGGGTCTGCATTGCACAAGCACTGTGGCTTTAGCACCACAAAAGGCATTTTTATTTTTACTGTGCTAAAAGAAATTGCCGTAATGCGATCCAGCTTTTTGTGAAACGCCGACAAACAGACCGAGAGGGGCCTTGCAGGATGCATACCTGATTCCAGGGAGCAGCGACCCAAGTGCCATTACAGACAGCCTCCACCGTACACTCCCGAGTTGAGTGAAGTTGTTCTGCAGGGTTGCAATTGTCATCCGTCACATTGACGATGTTGCCGTCGATGAAGCTGCCACAGAACACCTTGCGGGTCTGCATGCCATTCCCGCACTCCGTGGAACACTGCAAAGGAAAAGGAGTGTTCTAAACTAGTCAAACTTGGGCAAAGCTTAAGCAGCAGTCGGTGGAAGTAGTATCAGACCAGGAAGGTAGACAGTTGGGCTAGTTGGAATAATATGCACGCTTAAACCAGCATGGGAGATGAAGGAAATACAGGGATAAGGATATAGGACAAGCACTGTCTAACGAGTTGAGTTGAGCAAGAGCAACACACAAAGGAATGCACTGCCTGCATGTGCATCTATATCATGGAACAAATCGGCAAGCAACAACATCTCACAAACTAAAAAGGAGATAGAGGGATGAGATAGTACACAATTATCCTGCTGCCTTTGTATACAGAAAGGTTCTACAAGGCCAGGGAGTGTGCAAGAACAGCCATTCAAGTTGGGCAAATTTAAGTGTGAAATAAATGTGCGACACCTTCACTTGCTTGTTATCTGCAACTAACCCTTAAATTCTACAACACTCCTGTGCTCGGCATTCGACTGATTAAAAAAGAGAAAATGCACGGCAGCATGCCCCGACTGCTGAGAATGCTAGCTGCACTTTAATGACACTCAGCTGAGATTCTTGAGTGAAAATTTTGCGACAATGTGCCTTCACATGTCAGCTTGAGGGCACTAATTAGGTGAAGGTGTGTCTCTTGGGCAACTGCTCATCGTAGAAAACGCTGACGAGTATCAGTGAAGCACGGCGTCTTCATCAGTTGAGGCGCGGCATCGTACTCCACTCGAGAGTCAAGGAAGAGCTTCAAGTCATTATCTGCTCATGAATAAGAGGGCATGTTGTCTCCTGGGACAAAATAAAAAACACCCGCAATGTTTCTAGAGGGGAATCTAGCTGCTTAGATCAGCCCAACGTTTCCCTTTATCATACCTTTAAAAGCACAGCAAGCATTTTTTCACAGATTCCTTCGCGGCTTTGTGCTGCATTCAGGTGGGTGACAATTACTCCTTTTTTAGTCCGCATGAGTGACTGCAGCACACACACACACACAAAAATGGCAGTGACTTAGCTCGGCTATGCCAGGATATACGTAGTGAAAGCTAAGGCACAGCATGGTTAGCCTTGGTTAATCTTGATTGCAAGTCCAGGTTAGTCTGGTTGTCTAGCTATGTTGCGGCATTGAGCCAGTCGTTCAGCACGCTGTTCATCTGTTTCCTGGGCGATTCATTTCCTCTTCATCTCGTTACGATGCCGATTCCAGGCCTCCTCCTGCTTATCAGAATCGTTGCCGCCCATACTGCCGCCTCAACTGTGGTTACGGCGCACGCGAGCTCTCCTTTTTAATCCTCCGACATGTTATCAGACATGCGACGCAGCTGGCGAAACGAGCGGAGGCAAACGCAACGACGAGGAATGCGGCGTGACGTCATACCAAACGGCGGTGGAGGAAATACGCGGTGTGGCGCAGCGGCGGAACACCTGTGGCTCGGTGCTACTAGTGGTGCATGTGCAGTAGTGACTAGGGAACGAGAGAGAGATAAATATCCGCGGCGAGGCGCGCGTTGTGACGTCACGTGCCTCCTCAGAGCACCGCCATGGCAAAATCGCAAGTTCGCGGCCAGTAAAGCTTTCGCTTTAAAACTAGTTGTGTTAGGCTGGTATGAAAGCGGTTGTGTGTACGTGCCTCTCAGGAACCCCTCAGTCTATTTGTGGCAGACTTTCTCGCCTGGAGAAGCCCCAGCAATTTGTCAGAAGATAAATTAAATTGAGTCGAATTTGCAGTAAAAATCCAGTGAGAGTCTGAGACGACAAATATCTATTGCTACTCTTCTGGTCGGCACTGCCGTGTTCTTGTCGTCCCTGTTTCGCCACCAGGGGGACACCACTCTTACACACAAATCTACAAACACAGTTGGCCAAACCACAATGCGGGCAGTGTGCCGCATGACTCACGGGGCTCCACTGGGAGTAGTACCACATGTACTGGCACTGCTCGTCCAGGGCACTGTCATCCTCGTCACATGGTTTGGTCGTGTTGGGCCGCTTCTCATCATCGCAGTACTCATCGGGGAACATTACCCCCTCCTCGTTGGTGCAGAGCACCTGCCGGGTCTCGATGCGTGACGAACATGGAAGTTCACACTGCAATTGAAAGGCACTGTTGTTCAACATTAAGGAACAAAATACTCCTGCAGTTATTATTTTTTTTATATATAGCTGTGACCAGCGAGTTCTCACAGTTTTACGCTCAATATGTGGGCTATACTTTCGATACCAACATCAACCACAGGCTCCAGAGAAAATAATCTTGCTTTCAGACGGGAATTAAACCTGGATTCGTTGCATGAGAAATTAACATCATACTGCAAAGCTATATGCTTATGCTGAAAACCTATACATCATGCCACATTTGATCTGCTTTCTCTCATTTAGAAATATCAGCGACCTGTCTCAAGACATGATTACATTTCTTGGTAAGGCATAGCCTCTGGCAGAGCAGAACATGTGGCAGGCATGCAGAAATCCAGAGATCTCCATTTTTTTTCTGGAGATCTGCTACCTGTGCACTACTCTGAGCTTTAAAAAAAAGGAACACACAAGTGCATGCATGGCAGTTAGCCTTGCACAGTACCAATAACAATGTGCTGTCCATGAACCTAAAAGCAGGCCAGTTTTCTTCTTTTAGCCATGATGCCAACGTTTCTCCAGATCAGTTCCTTCCATTCAATTTCCTCAGAACAGGCAGCACTGTTGGCTGATGCCCAATGCACTGTACGATGCCTATCGGATGGCAATCAATGCCACCATGTGCTCATAGCATGCCATGATCTTCTAAATGTGAGATTTTGATGTGAACAATTAATTTGCACTTCTAGGCTGGAACACAGAACATAGGCTGGCACTGACGTTTAACAGCACACAATCTTGCTAGTAACTGCTGCTAACATCTTATGTATATCTGTAGGATTTTTTTTACTCTTACTGCCACGTCATCCTCTTATTAGATAATGGTCACATATCAGTGTTTGCCTCCCAAATTCTATCACCCAATAGATTCCTAACATGGGTGATTAAATCAAATCAAACCAAAACCTAATCAATGAACGCATCACAACTGAGTGAATAGAAAATGCAAATACTCACCCCAGACCACGGTGAAGTGACCCATTCTGTGCCATCACAGGGTCGCAGCTCACAGGTTTGGTTGGAGGGCGGTTTTGTCGATTCGTCACAACCAGAGTCATCCAGGACCTCCACAGTCTCACCACCGAGAGGGTTGATGCACACAACATCTCGGATCTGAGTGCCTTCTCCACATAGACGATCACACTGCAGATAATCATCACTCAAAGTCAAAGAGGATGTGCGGATTGAAAAGTTGTACATTTTGATAAAAAATTTGTTTGTTCATTTTTTATCACCAATTTTGACATTCTACTTTTAAGTGTGTAAGCATAAAAGCATGGCAGTGATATAAATACAGTGAAAAAGATGAAGAGACTGCCCATACTATGTGCGTGGTATAGCAAAGGACCGCTGACAACATACACAGGAAGAAGAAAAATAAGTTTTGGTTGCTCAGGCTTTTTCTTAGCAATCGTGACGTATGTTCAGTCACTACGTGTCATTTGTGCACGTTTGATCCATGAACCGGTTCTAGTACAGTTAAGCCGTGTTATAACGAAGTCGATAAAACCGGCAATTTGCTTCGTTATATAGAAATCTCGTAGTAATAAAATTCTACCTTTTTTTGCAAATAAGTACAGACTCTGATCGATTTTTCTTACACAGAAAGAGGCCACAGAATTTTCCAAATTATCGGGCAACAAGAACAAGCTATTCAAATAAGAAAACAATTATTTTCATAAATTTGGAAGTCAGCGACGAATGATTCGGTTTCATACCACGTACGTCGACGAGATCTTCACATCGGCGGTACGAATTAAGCGAAGCCAGCCACACTTTTGCATGCACTCCGTCCCCCCAACTCATAGCGTTGCCCACACTGGGACGACGCTATCAGGAAATGCGCCGGCAGCGAACACTTAGTCTGCCTCTCACTCTAAAGGGTCAGCAAAACTTGATATTACGCAACCTCCAATACTAAGCACGCAGGAAGACAGCTTACATGGTGCCACACCGTCTCGGCACGCCCACTCTGTGCCCAGGCGGAAGCGGCTGCGTATGCGCTCAGCCGCGCTTACAGCCATGTGCAGCCACGTCCGAGACACGCACCAACTTGTCCCTTACTCAGCCCCCTCGTGCGCATTTGATCACGTTTGCGAACTCGCTCCCCTCTCCCTCCTTCCATTTGCTCATCCATGCAGTCACCATCTTTCTTGCCTCACCCTCGCACACTTTCACTCGCACCTAAAGTACACAGAGCGCGGCGCACAATAGGATCTTATTGCACTTGGACTTTATACGGAACGTGATGCGGCTACACTTCGGTGGTCGCTCTTGTCAGATGGTGGGTGATTTGAGAGGTGCGTTTCCAAACAGCCGCTTGCAATTCAATGTTTTGACCATCTGCGTCAGCGGAAGTTTCCATTTATTGTCTCGGCATTCCTCTGCGGCGGCAGTGAAATTTCGTTATATTGAAATCACATACAAACACTTCGTTATATTGAGGTTCTAAATACATGGTGTTCTACGAAGGAGAAATTATGAAAACCTAAATATTTCATTATATAGAGAATTCGTTATACCGAGGTTTCACTGTACTAGTGCTATGGCAATATGAAAATTGTGCGCATACTTTCTGCACTTAACTGTGTCAATGGGAAATGTACTAAAATAATGGTGAAGTACTATGCACTGATTGAATACATTGAATTAACGCATTGCAACTGTTATAGACAGGGCTAGAAGCTGGTGACCCGTAGTGACAGAACTTGGACTACTCCAAGCCAGCATTCGGCTTCGGTATGTGCATCTCAACACTAGTGATAAACGTATCGAAGTGTGCACGTGCAGATGCCTACGTGCTAATGTATTGTCTGTTCCAGCAGAAGGAGTCGTACAGCACGGTCCACCATTAAAGGGAACACCCTAACCAGTATAGTAGACTTCCGTTAATTCAACTCTGGTTAATTCAATTTTTCGGCTAATTTGATCCCAACCGAACGTCCCGGCCCCTGCTCATGCATTTCCACGGACCTAAACTTTTGTTATTTCATTCATACTTACCTGACCAATCAGCATGCACGTGCCTGACGCCCATGGTGACCCAAATAGCGACTTCTTTAGTGGCAGCATCCCTCGGTGGAGCACAGGAGACAGTGAACACAAGTCGCTTCTCGTCGAAAATGCCTAATTTCAGCCTGCCCTAGGAAGATCTTCAAGCAATAATAGTAGCCTACAATGTCCAGTTATGGTATTTAGGCAGTTCTAAGGGGTATGTATATTTTCTTTCTTTTTGCAGGAAAATTGGGCCGAGCAAATGCCTGTGCGGTTGCCATTGGGTACAGAACTAAAACTGCATTCACGGCTTTTATATGCTTTTCCGCATGACAGGGCTGCACTGCAGCAAAGCTGACTTAAGAAACTATGTGGTGAAGCCTGACTTTAGAAAACTGGTTGCCATTCTGCAACACATATTAGATCATTGCCCATTTTTCTTGCTAAAATATCAGATACATGTTGGATTTCTACTTTGTTTAGTAACGTTAATGTCGTTTCTATATTAGTTTTCTACTTTGGACACACAGAAAGCGGGCGCACGTTTGATTTGGGTGCGGGTGAGAATCAGGCAAATACTGCCTAATGAATCATCAGTGTGTCTTGACGCTCCTTGTGCATGCGGTATAAGTTAACCTACCGGATAACTAGATAAATATCTTCAATCTCGTCAGCGTCAAATTAACGAAAGTCGACTGTAATAAGGCTGATACAACTAAATCATGTCTTCGCTTTTATAGAAGTAAAGTGGTTGATATGATCCAACGGACGCTCATTTACAAAAAATAACTCTGTGGTCATTCATGCCATATCTCAGCAATAATAAATACCGGGAAACTAACCGCAAATTCCCTTTAAAACTGGGCCGTACCGTACATCAAGAGGGAACCATGCATAACAGCAACTACAGCAAAAATCATCTGTCATCATTGCTGCACTTCAAATTGCAAAAACTGTATTGTAATGGCTTATTTTGTTTATGTGATGTGCTTCAATAACATGATTATAACACAAAAATATGACTGCAATTTACTATGGAGAAACTATTTCGCATGACAGCGATGATGATAGAGTGTAACAGAATCTACATTGTGAATAAGAAAGACACAGTTTCCTCTGCATGCAACAAGCCATTCAGAAGGTGGCAAAACACCCACGACAAAGTGGGCTCGTCGCAAGCCAAGAAGTGATGATTGCTCATGATGAGCTGAGGTTGTCAAGATGCCTTAAGAGACTAAAACTTAAAATACGAAGTCCTTGAGGATGATGATGATCATTATTAAAATAATCGGGTACCTCGGTGCAGTTATGGCAGATTCAACTTGTCATTGCTGAGCATTCCAGTGAAGTGCACTTCACAAAATAATGAACTCTTTCGTGAAAATAAGCATACTGTACCACTACTAAAGTCTTTTTTTTTCTTGGCAATTAAAGCTTCAGTGCTGAATTACATGACTGTTAGAGCACTCTTACAATGCTCTCAAATAACTAGTCGGAAGTGCCATTAGTGGTATCGGTTGGTCAGACTTGCCTCCGTCCAGTTGCCAACTTCCCAGGAGGCACACTCGGCATCGGAGCTGCAATCCTGCAGCCGTTCTGGCTTGGGCCCTGAGGATTCGCAGTCCGAGTCAGCGGTCAGCACGCTGCCAGCCTCAGTGCGCCGCTGGCAGAACACCAATCGCAGCTGCGTGCCATTGCCGCAAGACTTGGAACAGTCTTCCCACTCCCCAACATACCACCTGCATTGTTGAGGAAAAACATTGAAGAGTTGTTTTAAGGAAAGGTATTAAATTACCCGAGTAGTTGGGATAGCTATGTGAAGACAACAAACAATGAAGGTGGAAGAAGTCTAGGGGAAGTTAACTTTCCTTGTTTATTTGAAATGTACGAAAGAAATTAAACATGAATGAGGTTTAAATTTGCGATAAGCTTCACATTCGTAAAAAACGAAAATGAAAAGGAAAGGGAATGAAAAGGCAAATTGCCACCGGTGCGAGCCAAACCCACAACCTTTGCATGGCATGTGCAATACTCTATCAATTGAGCTACAACCAGGGTTATACCCCTGTTCACATTATTGGGTGTTGTATTTGTACACATATATTAGTACAGGCCTAGCCCTGGGACTGTTAACCAGCACCACTTGGAGGGCAGCGTCTCATCTCTTGGATTACCTTATTTACCTTGGATTACCTTCTCTACTCAGGGTGTACTTTATTTCAAGTGTCATTTCAGCTCATCCAAAATGAACACCCTCCTAAGTGCAGAAGGACTTGTAAGGTGAGTTGTTACTGTCTGCCAAGCATTATTGCTTTGCCACAAAAGCTAACACATACAATACGAAGATGTAAGCATGTGACGTACATGCACACACAAGCACACAAGCACCTGTGCATGTGCCTGTTGTCTTCTCCCTTCCATATGCATGCCCTTTTGCACCGTAACAATAATTGTGTTGCAACATATTCTACACGTCTTGGTGCTCTAAGGCGGTTAACAAACCACAAGGTGTACACATTTAATAACAATTATATAATGAAACTGCAGCCACTGGCCCTAAATGCATGCAGTGGCGTGTGAACTTTTTGTAGCATATTAAATTATGATGATAATCATGCATGTGTCACCATTTCACTGAATAAGAAAAGCTTCCACTACTATCTCTCTCATTGGTTTGTCAGTGTGCTTACACACAAATAAGGCATCTGATAAAACTGAGTCACGCCCACATTCACAGCAGTGCAACGCAAGGGCAGAACAGGTTGTCCCCTTGAGCGAGCTGTGCAGCTCTCCAAGCCGAATGTTTATGCACCGGCCCATTTGCCCAATGTAACGCCTTCAGTAAACAAACGGGAAGTCACATAGTAGTGTGTCATAGATGTCAGTGTTCCACTAAACATGGAATTCGTTTTGTTCCCTGCAGATGTGGTGTGGTATACGTGACATTCCTTTCGTCTGCTGGAGACACCTTACTGGGCAAATGGGTCGGTGCATAAACATTAGGCTCAGAGAGCCCCACAGCTCGCTCAAGGGGACAGCCTGTTCTGCCCTTGTGTTGCACTGCTGTGAATGTGGGTGTGACCCAGTTTTATCAGATGCATTATTTGTCTATAAGCATGCTGATAAACTAACGAGAGAGATAGTGGGAACTTTCCTGATTCAGAGAAATTATGACACATGTGTTAGCCAATTAATGTTGCTGACCTTGCCCAACAGTGAAGCTAATCTGAAGGAACAATCTGGTGTACCCACTGAACCCTATTGTCGGTGCATCTAAAACCGAATGTTATTACATGCTGATGTCGTTATGAATGTTGTTACAATAATAATGAATGTAATAACAAATAGCGGATGCATGCTGTTCATTCTTGTTTTAACTTTCCTTTCCTGTGTGCAATAAATTTCAGCTTAAAGTCAGCGCTCATCTTTTCTTTTCTTCACCTGTTTCCATGTCTTTTTGTTTTTTTATCTCTGCAGCTACACCACGAAGTCATACACGCCTAAGGTTCCACGCTTCTAAGCTTAATATAGAGTGTAATGCAAAAAAATGGCACTTTATGAGGTTGTGCATTACAAGGTTTGATGACAAGTCTGAAGTGTTGCTTTGTATGGCTGCTGTTAATTAGTGTTATTTCTTGCATCAGAAGGCCCCAAACTCAATAATAACCAATGTACCTAGTTGTAACAAATAGTCTTTGTCTGTTCATGCCTTTCATGTCAAATTGTCTTTTCATGTAATGCATCATCTATGAGAGCTTAGTATTCACAATTAACGGTTCTTTCTTTAATTATGACGATTGGCTTGATGTCACCTTTTATTCATGCTACAGGTCAAAACTTTTCTTTCTTTCTGCAAAGGTTGTGCAGTGTTTTTACAAAACTTGCAGCTAGATAGACATATAATTTAACTAGACATGGAAATTTGGTGGCCTTAGGAATACCTCGTCCCAAATTCGTGACTTAAGGGGTGATGGCACAGGTGAAGCTGGAAATGAGGAAGTGGCCCGACACTGACAGGAAGACGATGGCAGTCGCATGATAACAGTGGCGTAATGTAAACCATTATTCAATGAATGGAATCATGCAGCAAACTCAATTTCAAGCTTTTAACTGCTGTAATAATGGCTGTATTAAACTCACGTTGCAGGGCACGGTTCTGGGTTGCAGACCCTGGTGGCTTGGGGCTTGACTGTCGGGTTGCAGAGGTCGTCAGACACCTTTTCAAATGTGGTTGCGCTCGTACAGTAGACGAGGCGGGTCTGAGCACCTGACAAAGCAGACCGCAAAGGGAAATTAAAAGATGCCAGCCCATAATGATGTTACTAGGTGAGCTAGCTATTGCATGTTTTGGAAGAAGACAGCATTCACGCACTCAGGACTGTTAGTTCAGAACGAACAATTGCGCTTTAGCTGTAAGAGTGTGGCTTCCTGAGCAACATAGCATGCACCACTAAGCAGCTCCTCATGTTTTATGTCAGCTGTGACCATACTGGGACGAAATTTGCCACGCTTTTGTTCCAATATCATGTTTATTGTGCACACGCAACAATTTAAAATATTTGAATACTATTACAATATTATTCGTACTTATGAACAGTTACTATTTGATTAAAAACCTAATTGAATAAAGGGATAACGGATTGTTATTCAAAAGTTTCAGACATTTGCCCACCCCTAAACTTATCAAGATAGGTGAACTACCATTGAGAGATTATGTTAGCATGTAAGTTACGTGCATACACTGAACATGAACATTGCGAGTAGGAGCAGCTGTGCAATTGATAAAAAATAATTCACGCACCTCCCCCACAGGTCTGTGAGCATTCTCCGAAGTCTCCCGAGTTCCAGTTGTACATGTCTGGCTGCTGCCGACCGACGCCGTGAGGCACTGAGTATTCATACGTGATGCCCAGGTTTTTTTCCTGGTACAGAAGCTGCACGAAAAAGCCATTCTCACCAATCATCATAGGAACAAAAACGAAAGTTGTGTCCACACAAGAGTACTACAAAACTACAAAGGAAAGACACCCAAGTCTCCAAGAAGAAAACATTGTGCTTTAAGAAAACCTTGTCCAAGTGATTCCTGCACTTTTTGAAGAGTGCTGCTTCTTGGCCGAGTTGGAAATGCATACTGTGATGGGATGTGCGTTGAAGACAAGGACCAGAGTAAGACACACAGATAAAGATATAATTCATTGCAGGACTGGAAATGCTCACTGATGTTTTCAAAATGGCGCATAATCATTTACCACAAGGATAAATGTGCGCCTGAAGTTATAGAGGTGAAAGCCTTAATCAGCAAAGGGGCCAAGTGTATCAGTACACCATCAGTTTTGTTTTTGCAAAAAGGAATTTACTTTTTAACTTGTCACAGGGTTTCTACCAAGTTGACATTTCCAAATTCCCTGAGTTTTCCAGGCTTTCCCTCAGCACGTGCATTTGCGAAATTCCCTGAGTGATGTAGAACTATGTTTTATGTCAAGATGGGTTGAAACCATATCGCCTGATGCTGTCACTCTATAGTAAGCATATGAAAAAAATTAAGAAAGAACGACTTAACCCAAATTGAATACTAAGGTTATTAATTGAATACTGTTTATGTTATTCAAAAAGAGAGTAGAAGAGAGGGGTTGTCACAATTGAGATTCTCTCTCAACGCAGGCGGACGGGGCACTGGGGTGGAGGCGTAAATGTGAGCAGTCTGCATTGTGCAGCCACCTGGTGGCGCAGTGCTCAAACAGACAGAAACAGCTGATATTGCATTAACCGAGCGTATTCTTCTTCGCAGCTGGTGTAAATTTTTCGGCACTGGCGTAATCGTGTTGCTGCCAAAAATTTACGCCCGCAACAAAGTAAAATACACTTGGTTACTGCAATATTAGCTGTTTCTGTCTGTTTGAGCACTGCGCCACCAGGTGACTGCACCATGCAGACCGCTCACGTTTACGCCTCCGCCCCAACGCCCTGCCGGCGTTTTACCGGAATACCGGACAAGCTAAACCTCTCTAATACTCTCAGCCTGCGCAAGACGCCTCACTGTTGTGTTTCACTGCTTTAAAGTTTATTTTGGTTTGGATGAGCGACACCTGCATCTCAGCATCTGCCAACACTTCGTTTTTTGAGCTCAAGCTCCTTCGAAACGACGGCAGCACGCTTCCTTTCCCGCTCATTCCTCAATGCGTAGGTCCTTTCTGTTCTTGTCCTCCTTCCGCCACTCGTTCGCCCCACGTACCACTCGAAACATCTTCTTGGTCAGTTGGACAGTCCACGTCCGATTTTTCGAACTCCCTAGAGGCCGCAAAAACGTCCGAAAAATCGGCCAGTTGGAAAAAATAAATGCATGTCATTTACAGCCCTTACAGGGTCAATCCGCCACAGGCACATTCGAAAACGCTCTGAAGGCCTGTCGGTACACGTATTAGGTATATCGGCGCTCGTACCGTGACAGGAAATACCGGGTGCACGCGTGTATAATTAAGGAATACATACTGTGTCCCGTGGCCCCTTCCCATGCTTGTTATGCTTCACTGCAATACTTTTGCGCACGCTTCACCAAGTAACATTCCTGCAAAGAGGCAAAGCTGACTTTCGGGAACCGGCATTGTGCTACGCACCGTGCTTTCCAAGCTTCTATGCCAATCGCGAGGACCACAAAGGCGGAGTTCGTACCATTCCTGAAAGCAGCGAATTCTTTCAATAAAAAACATGGCACCCAAGGGCAAGAAGCTTCATAGCGAACGTCGAAACAGCTAGGCCTCGCGTTGCCGCAGTGGTGGCTACGGCTGCCAGCGGATCTGCGTGCGAGAGCGCCGGTTCGAGGCGGCGAGGTAATCAAAATTGCAGCGGTGGTGGCTTTGATTAATGCCGTTTCGGACTTTCGGTCACGGCAAAACGTCCGGGAAATCGGACGGTGAAGAGTTCTTGGGTTCTAAACTTCAGGCATACTGATATACATTGACTTTATGGGGTACGTGGTGGTGCTGCGAAGCCATCTAAATTATCGGGAATGCGGAAAGTCGGTCGTTGACTGTACACTGGCAACTCCGCCAGCCAACGACAGGGCGTCAAAGAGGATTCATTACGATTCCTGTCTGTTACTCGAGCCAGCATTACCGCGACTTTCGACCCTTTTAATAAAATTACAGCTAATTTTCCCTGATAGAGACACTAATTCGCTGAGTTTTCCCTGAGTTTTTCCAGACTACTCAAAATCCCTGAGAATTCCTGGTATTCCCGGCTGGTAGACACCCTGTGTCAGTAAGATGGATAGTTTGCATCATGTGGCATCATACAATGATGTACAGTCACGTGTAATATGACCTGCAACACCAGTGTCCGCGCTCAAAGGGACTTCAAGGCTGCGCAGTCACAGGGTAAGTTCCAGACCTAAACACGGCTTCAATTAGCGGTATTTATTAAACTGCTTTTTCACATGTCAGAGCCACCATGTAGCCCCGGAGCCCCTTCGACCACAAACAAGGGTGTTGCAAGTCATATTGCACGCGACTGTAAATACATACATATATGAAAACGGGAAGTTTCAATGAATGTCAGTTGCTAGAGCGCTCCTGTGTGTTTACCTTTGTGCCTTACTCTGCCCTCATCTTCAGAGTGCACACCAGCACAGACTGCACTTCTCATTCCCCAGCTTTGAATGAATTGTTTAGAAAAGTGTCAGGATGGCTTTCCTGCAATGAACACTGCCGCAGACATGACTGCCAACACGTTGCTAAAATTCTGATTAATGTGCAGCTGGTGCATTGTCCTTGGTTTCTTGCATTCCTTCCCATTATATTAAACTTACGAAAGCAAGCACAATGCAAGAGCAAGCAACAATGCTGCCCAGTAATCACCATTTTAACAATCTGCTGGGCTCCATAGTTTGTGAAATTGGTGCCTGTTTTGGGTACAACATAAGCACAAGTACTACTAGCATATATATTTTTCAGGAATGTCACACACCGATCAAGTGTAGTGTTGTAATCTAGATGACGCAAAGCTTGTTTGAGTTAGTGAGGTAGCAGCAGTAGTGGATGACATAAGCACAGCGTCGTGGCCTGTAGCTGTTAGCTTTCTGTATGTCAAGGACGAAGACGATATTGCTACATGCATGTGGTATTTGATCGTTTGAACGAGGCTCATGGGCGTCATCGCTCGAAAAGAACAGGAAGAATGAACTGGGCTCGCACTGTGATCCGGTCAGCGCTGCAACCGCTGTTGTAAATATAACCAGTAAATAGTTGCTCGTCTTACTACTCGTCCTTTGCGTAACTATGTATGTAACCTTTGTCGAGGGAACAATGTGGACAAGAGATATGTGCACAGAAGTGTATGACAAGTATGACACGTATCTGGGTAGATTTAATGCCTCTGTACCCCTTGTGTCGGAGTAGCGGCAAATTGGTGGGGCAGGTTATTCACGCTGTAACGTCCCAGCAAAAGAATGAGGCACAGTGCATGCGCAAGAGCAGCCCACTTGGAAAGCATGGCGTGTATGATGCGATGTTCGGGCTGTGGAGATGATATACGGAGGCTGATTAAGCGAGGTACAACGAAACTTGTAGAAACAACATCAAAAAGTTTTATTGCACCGACACAGGCAGAGGGGAAGGAAGGCTGATTATTTTTCCAAGTAAGATGGACTTATGCTAAATCAAAGCCGTCACCTGCCTTTCTATGTTTATGGAAAGTATTACTATTACTGTGCACTATTCACAATGAGACTGTGGCTTATTGATACGAAAGCACCAAAAAGCCCATTGAGCAGAAAAGCCAGTGGCATCTGTAGCAGCGAAAAAAAAACAACGGCACCAAACTTCCCATTGGCTGCAACGCCACGTTACAAGCACGCCTCGCGCGCCTGTGACATTTGCGCACACTTGCTGGCTCGGGCAGCACGTACCGCTATGGAGTCTGAAGCATCCACATTGGTAGTGGCCGCAACCTTGGCAGTAGCGAAATGTGAATGTCCACGCCAGTACACCGCGGATGAAGTCACGAAGCGGAAGAATGCAGCAAAACGAGCATAGAGGCAGTCAGCGAAATCTACCATCATTGGTAACTTTCCCAATACAAGGCAGGTAGAACGAGCATTAAAACAAAGATTGCTCGTAGCGCAAAAATTGAAGGAGTGCTCAGCGGTGTTCAATTGGACATCGATGCTTTCGCATTCACAACTCAAACAAAGTGCTTAGGTGTCCTCGGATTCTTTTTTAAATGTACTTATCTGCTAGTGTATTTTAGTTTGTATTATTTGCGTCTATGTAATATTTGTACTTATGTATTTACCACATTTACCTCATGCTTTTTGTTTCTTTTGTTCATAAGCTCAATTATGCATTATACAAATTACATACAGCCGTCAGCACACTTAACACGAACGCTCCGCAGTGTGGCCTAGACCAGCTTGGACTGACACCAGCGCTGCGAAGTGTTGTGCTCTGTTATCTTGGCATGTTTGCGGCGACTTACGAGAGCTGGAGCGCAGCTCGATTTGACTGCTTGTCTTGTCTTTCGTTTGTGCCTGACCGGTGGGGACAGTGCGCTCACTGACATGTCCGTTCTACCACGGTTAACTCATGGCTGCAGTCTCACGCGCATCCAGAAAACACGTTGCGGTTTGCTTATATCGGCAAAGCAAAATGGCGGGCGACAGCTGGCGCGCCTTTCGGGTTTGGCCTCAAAGCTGGCGTTAAGGAAATGATAAATAGGGAAAGGAGAGCAAGTGCAGGTTTGTGGCGTTTGTAAAGGTTGGACAATAAATGAATCTGCAAATCCGGTGGCATAGTTGTTCATATTCTTGATTTCTTATATTCTTGGACAGCGCGCATCGGAGTGCTCTCGCAGGTGCCATTCGCACCAAAATTGTGACACAACCGTTTGTCGCACAGCATTCCGGGTGATGTCATACACGCGTGTCTGTGTGTGTGTGTGTAGTGCTTAAAATTCGAAAAAGTAAAGACTGACTGCCTGCAAAAGCAGGCAGATCCCATGCCCTGCAGGAATCGACGTTACACAAAGCAGTGCGCGGGGAGCCTACCAAGTTAACGAAATGACCATGAGAGCACCAAGACGTAGGCGGCTAGATAGATATATAGATACTGTCAAAGTGGCAGATGTTCGCCGAGAAATGCATCGTATTTAATAAACTCAATTCGCAAACCGCGACCAAACCTCTATGTCTTC
The DNA here is from genome assembly GCF_023375885.2 of Dermacentor andersoni. Taxonomy (NCBI): domain Eukaryota; kingdom Metazoa; phylum Arthropoda; class Arachnida; order Ixodida; family Ixodidae; genus Dermacentor; species Dermacentor andersoni. The sequence goes on from NC_092820.1 coordinate 121,100,903, forward strand.
CCTAAATGACGTTTTCGCATTCCCATATGTAAGCAGTCTTTTTCCATAGGAACACACAGCCATTTAATATATTAACTGCAGTTTGCCGTGTTGAAAACTAGCAAAAAAAAACATAGGAAACGCGCATTGCAAAATGTCAAGCATGACACTGTGAATAAGATCAGGAACCCGCTGTTTAGGTCACCAAGATGCAACGGGGACGTCGAGTTACCTTATGTGCACTTACAAGCTATAAGTTACTACCTTTTGATACATTGCATCTATGGCCAGAGTCTTTCTAGTTACCTAAAAAGCCAGTTTCTTATCCGACAAGATGCCACATGGCACTTTTCGCCAATAACTACACAGTGAAAGCATCCACGCGTCTTTCTTGCTCGGGACACACGCAGCTCTTACACCCCGACCATGGATCTTCAGTGCATCGTAGACTGAACAGGAAGCCAGACATTAACTTGTGAGAGCACTCCAATGCGCCCTGTCAGAGAATATAAGAAATGAAGAACATGAACTATGCCACCGGATTTGCAGATTAATTTATTGTCCAACCTTTACAAACGCCACAAACCTGCACTTGCTCTCCTTTCCCTATTTATCATTTCCTTAACACCAGCTTTGAGGTCAAACCCGAAAGGCGCGCAAGCTGTCGCCCGCCATTTTGCTTTGCTGATATAAGCAAACCGCAACGTGTTTTCTGGATGCGCGTGAGACTGCAGCTAAGAGCGAACCGTGGTGGAACGGAAATTTCAAGTGAGCGCACTGTCCCGACTGGCCAGGCACAAACGAAAGACAAGACAAGCAGTCAAATTGAGCTGCGCTCCAGCTATCATAAGCCGCTGCAAACATGCCGAGATAACAGAGCACAACACTTCGTGGCGCTGGCGTCAGTCCAAGCTGGTGCAGGCCACGCTGCGGAGCATTCGTGTTAAGCATGCTGACGGCTGTAGAGATGCATGCCTACCCCTTACATAATACCCCTATCAAGGGCTCTGTAAGGTATTTGAGTGAAGTGGCACTTATCCATTCTGCAGTATTGGATAGTGATGAGTGCATACCAACTGAAATATGCACCCAACTACACATCCCCAGTGGCACATAACCCGTGGCCCAAGTTGTCTACTAAGCAGGACAGCAAAGTAAGGGGAGGAGATAAAGAAAGCTTTAAAAAGCAACCTTAAGGGTTGGCACTATATCTAGTAGCTCTCTTACATGTGCAATTGGCTCCGTAGCTATGGCTGCTGTGCCACAGATAGCTGCCGCCAAGTATGGTTCGCAAATCATACTTTGGGCAGTGGAAATACAGCTGAATCATACTTTTGCCTTCTAAGGCTAAGGACTGAAAAACAGCCAAAGAAATAAAAAAAGAATACAGACCACAATGAGGATGGTCTCGATCGTTGGCCCAAGGGCAACCAAGCTCTCGGGAGCATTGGCACCGTGGTTGCGCCGCTCGTAATGAAACACAGTGCCAGCAAAGCGGATGCTCCGGGGGAACTCGATGCGCCAGTTGCCATTGAGGTAGTAGTAGCCAGTCTGGTTGCGAACGGCTGCAACAAGAAAGAAGCAGTACTGGTGAGAAATGACACACCAGCCAGGCATCAGTCGCATCAATCAGTAATCGCTTCAAGTGCTCGCTTGATGGAGTGAAAAAAAGAGAAGTACTACTATAAGATGTGCATGGATGCACATCACGCATAAATCACGACGTGCACTGCCACTCGCTGAGGCAGCACCCCAAGAAGAACTCACCAAGATAGTTGTTTGTGGGGAACTTCTCTTCAATCCTGATGTTCGTAGCTCCTGATGGAATCAGCAGGATGTCGTTGTAACCTGCGTTAGCAAAGGCAGATATGCACAATTAACAGTTTCATAGAAACACCAGGTTTCTGACGAGTGAGACTTGTGAGTTTGGTTCTGGTTTGTAATTTGTGCAGCATGTTGGCAGGCACTGTGTCTGGTTAAGAGATCACATGCCATCTTATCAGTTTTCACTGGGCAAGGAAAACAATGGCTTGAGTGAAATAGCGAGTTTTGTCGCTTCTCGTAGTAGTGAGAGGGTTAGCTAAGTGGGCAAGATCAGGCAGCATATATAGATAGTACTGCTCACCGACTTGTAAGTTATCCAAGTCGAAGACGCCCTCGACTGTGCTGCAGCTGGTACCGTCACCCCGACACACCCGGCACTTGTCCTCCACGGCGTCCGAGCCCAGCATCTTGTCGCACCCGACAGGCTGGAGCAAAAAGGACGGACTATGAGTTGCAAAGAAAGTTCTTGTTTGACCAAATATGGTGCAACAACTAGGCATCACAGAAAGAAAAAACACCGCACATTGCTGACCATGCATAGAACATAGGCAGATGCAGAAAATATTTCATGCTGTGAAGTTATTGAAGAAGCCATACACCGAAACAGAGTTCCACATCCTAAGCCTACTTTTGCAAGCTAAACCCCATACTTCTGCGGTAACCGCCTGACATTGACTGTTATGGTATTCTACAAACAATTGCAAGGCACAAATTAGAACACCTCTCCCATGTAATCAATTGAGGGTACAGTTTTTAAGAGTGCAGTTGCCAAGAATGGTGTAGGGTCCCAACCTAAGTGTGCAAGCCAAAATCACACTGCTGTCACATTAAGAAGTGAAAGCAGAGATGAATGGATGCATTTTAGCTAGCTCAAACTTTTTTGCATTGTATTTGTCTATGGCAGTATGCTTATTTCTCCAGACACTGCCTTTATGGCGACTGTCAAATGCTGTAGACTAAAAAGCCTGAAGTTATACAGTTTTGATGATCATGCGCTCTAACAAATTCAGCATTGGACAAACTGGGCTGCAAGATGACATTTATGTGCAAAGTATGGACACTGGTTGACTTTATAGCAAACAGTTTTATCATAAAATTATTACTGAAGACCTGGCACAATTGGATGGTCATGCACTGCTACTCCCAGTGACCAGTTTACGTGGGCTCGACATATGCCAGTGTATACCTGTCCCAGCTATGGGTAACCACACAATAAGAGACTTCACACCATTTTAACTAGTAATTACCAACTTGTCGTAACGGTGCAAGTCTCTGACCCTATTCTTTGATAAACTGCATCTGTAAACACAGTGCCACTGAAATTTGAACACACTGAAATTATAATTAGTGCAAATGGTATGAGAACAGGCAAGTTACAAATAATCCCAGCCAAACGACCACTTCACCATGACAAAGGCACATCAAGCACTAATATTGCTTAGTACTTACCATGCAAGCTCCATCGACACAAACGTCTAGGCTGCCATCATCATGACACCGCGTACCGTCGATGGTCTTGGCTGAATGTCGATAGTAGAATCGCTCGCCTTTTGGTTTGCAGTTTAGCTCACAGGGGTTGGCAGCTGCAAGAGAATACATATAAAAGGATTTCAAAGAAACTCATGGGAAACAATTAACTGCAGGTTCGTTGTTCAAATGGGTGCAGTGGAAGCATTAAAAAAGAAATACTTAACTTGAATCTATAAAACCATCAGAACATTATAGGTTCATGCTTATTCTACCTATAATCAATATCAGTCTTGTCTCAAAGAGACTTCAGTGTGATTAAATGTTTGGCTGATGGAGTTTACCATCCCAAAGCAACGAGTGGAGTATGGGAGAACTTATAGACGAGCGTTCTGCATTAGTATTCACAAACTAGGGTTCTTTAGCATCAGCAAAATTTAAAATACCATACAGACATTTTTATTCTGTCATCATCTGCATTGAACCTTCAACCTTGGCCTTAGTAGTAGAACTTGTACAGCTACTGAGCTAGCACCTTGGGCAAGGCCTCAGCATGGTACTTCCCAAATACTACATTAGCGAGTTTGCGTTTGCCAAAAGAGTTTTTACAGACAGTGACATAACTGCATGATTTCGAATGATCTGCATAAAGTCCAGCACAATGATTAATAAGGTGAAGAGAGCAGAGACGTCCAGGAAAGTCAGGGGAGCCTGTACACTTTCACATCAGCTAATGAAGCTGTAGAACTGGCCTGGTGAACGACACCTAAATAAAGCTCAGAGGTGTATTACCCATCCGGTGCCAAGAAACCACGAAACAATCAGCCAGCACGATGAAAAAATTATGTTGTTTGCAGCCAGCCCACAATGAAAACAGATTTACTTAGATGATAAAGCAAGTGTAGAGACACCTGTGTACTCTGTCACATTCTTTTGTACAACTGCTCCTGTAGTGCAAATCAATGTGATTCAGTGACACCTGCACCCTACAGAACTTTCAACGACAGTTGAAATTACTGAACTCTCAAACCCCACAAGCTTTGGTGGCTGCACTGCACGAGCTTATAGATTTTAAAAGTACTAAATGGTTTTTAGTGGTCATTGAAAGCGTTTGAAGGAGTACCAGTTTGAGCAAGCAACCAGCTAAGTGTTGCTCTTAGCCTGAATGAAACTGGTATGGGATGAGGTTCTGAATGCGTTAGAAATGTGTATTCCATCAAAGATAGCTGTAAGCTGCTATCCTACTCACCTTTGTAATAAGGCACCCAGCTGTAGTAGCGCCCTTCAAAGGGTATGCTGTTGAACCGGGCGCACTGCTCTTCCCTGAAGTCCTTTGTGTGGTCAGGACATTCCTGGTTATGGATGCAGAGTGTGGTGCTTTGATACATTGTACGGAGATTGTCCACTTACAGCAAAAAGGCCGAGAGTTTGATCCAATACTGGTCACACCACATGGCTAGTGTGAAGCAAGGAAAAGTGAAAACTAAAGACAAAGAGAAAAGTATCTAGTTGGGGCTGAAAGTTTATGGAGCCCAGGTTCCTCAAAAATTTTGAATTTCTGACCAGTTTGTATCCAGAGCAAGAACAAACACAAAAGGCTATGTTGTTTGCATGCATTAGTACAAGGCTACATAAACAGTCAGCTTTTTTCTGAGACTCTGTGGTCTGCATACTTTCAGTGTCAACAGTGCAAAATGTGTCAGTGGGCTTTCTAATGAAGTGACGGGTGGTCGGCATGAACTGATGCATTCTAGCCAATCAAGGGTGCAGTACAGTGGTCACACATGTCAGCACATGCGTCATCTTTTCAAGGATGATACAAGGACTGGCTCTCCCACTGCCTTACTCAGATCTCAAGATCCGTGCTTGGTACTAGAAGGCTGCTACTATAATCAGGTGTCAACAGAAATGTTACAACCAGAATGAATAAACCAAAAAATCAGCAGACTGAAAGTCTTAATTCCTCTGGCTCTTGAAATCATTTACTGCAACAGCAGCAGGAGCTCACAGCAGACAGTGCCACCTCCTCAATAACAACTTCCTTGAAATGCACACGTCCTTGCCCACTACAGCATTGTTTGTAGTGGCCTCCAAAAAACATTCACAGACACCATTGCACAGTCTGTGCATAGCGCAATACCCTGCACAAATTATGAAGCGCCAGTGTTATGCGATGGTGCAGTGGTTAGCATATCCAGCTTTTAACCGCACATCGCCAAAGGGACAAGATTTTGAATTCATTTGGCATCAAAGTTTACCTTCTTTTCTCTTTTCTTCTCCCCCCCCCCCCCCCATCGTGAAACTGAAGTTCAGGATCAGGAGGTAGTCTGACAACAACAGCTGTCAGCATTAAAGAACAGACAAACGAAACAAACACAGTGTTATGATTTTAACTGGGCAGTAAAAGCATTAAAGGTGCAGTGCCGAAGCCTCTTCTTTAAAATGGGTTTGTCCCGCGCGGTACAGTTCCCACAATATACACGCACACACATGCTTCACAAGACACTTCATACGACAAAGGCATGCAGACCTTTGCCAGCTGTCGACCTATTAACCGTTCACACAGAAAATAATTTCTCAGTGTCAGGACAGTGTCAAACCATGTCTCCCGATTCTGTGTACCCTACTCAGTGCTGTTTTGCTCCCAGATATGCACCATCTTGTTTACCCAAGTCACATTATTGAACCGTTTCAACACATGCACTCTGATGTGTCAGCAGACATTAATGTGGCACTACCAAGGAAGCCTCTTCAAGCATTCTCACACCTACGCCAGAGAATTATGGTGCAAAACATATGGCAAGTGCTATTTGCACCACACACAAACGAAGCGAATTTTTCTCATGATCTTGTGATCAAAAATGACAACAGTTAATCCCAGGGGAAATGTATAACTCGGCCTCAACTTTTAGCACGAAAACCAGAAATGTTACTAGCCGTCTCCCTCGTAATTTTACGGCAATAAAAGACGAGTTCAGCAGCCTCATTCGAACAGCTGAGAAACACCTATGGAGCGTATAATACTGTGCTACTGTGAACTAAGAGAGAACCATGAAAATTTGTGCCTATTGGGTACACAGTTGAGCTTGTTGACATGGCAGAATTAATTGTACAGCGAGGCAACAAGCAAGAGCAGGTGACACAGCACTGCAAAGCACATATACTCATGCCACCTACTCTTGTATCCTGTATTCCCATATTCTACAATTATCCACAACACTTTTTTATGGCTTTGCATTTAAAGGGACTGACAACTCGCGAGAATGTGTTGTGAGACGTTGATGGAAATTAAATGACCATGATTTATAGAGATAGAATCCAGCACGCTGTTCGCAATATAAGTAGGAATCATAATTTAAAATTGGTAAGTCTCAAAATCCAGTAAGTGGAGAGGCCTGGCGGTGAAATCTTGGTACTTCGTATGTGGTCTATCAGATTACTCTATGCAAGTCGGCTTAATTGCTTAAAATTTCAGTTGCTATATTATTAGACACTTGCGCTTTATTGTATGCTTCAGAAATCAAACATGCATACACGGTTACGGCAACACGCTGAACTGCGTATTACGTGTGAAAGCACGGTTTCATTTTGACTGGGTAAATACCAACGCAGTTGGACAGGAAACCACGAAAACACGTAGCCATTATCGCAGAAATATTTTAACACTTTGGAAAACATGAATTGCAGAAACATCGATTTGACAAACAAAATAATACTTTCTCACAGTTACGGCCACACTTGTCGTCTGCCTCCCACTAATGCCTGCGTACAGTCACTATTGCGCTCACCTATCACCATTTTGAGCATGATTCCAGTGATTAACTACATCCTCACTGCAAATAAAAAAATTCTGATAAATATGCACCACGGCGTTTTCTGCATTGCCACTTCATGATTGGACACTCTGACCTGTAAGCTTTCCATTGCATTAAAAAATATAGGTACCATGAAAATTGGTTGCCAGTCCCTTTAACATTACCAGTACTCCATATCAACACAGCATACTATATAAATAAATCCTTTAAAGTGTCTGTTAACCAAGGTCCTAAATACAGCCCATAAATTGGCCCTGGGTTGGCAATGACAAAGGGTAGAGTAACAGACAAACTCAACAAGCCAGATAGCATGTCTGTGAGCATTTATTTGATGACTTAGAATCTGGTAATGCACACTTGAAATACAACAGTAGAGAGTGGGTCCGGGTACATATCCTCCCACGTGATCAGTGCATCTGCCATGCCATGACATTATGGGAAGCACTAAAAGCGTACTATTGAAGACGCATGGACCGAACAATTGTTATCCCCATATGATCCCTGTAGCTGTGTTCTTGTACATAGCACATGACATAATTAATGACAGGAAATTTGTGACAGCAGCACATGAATCAGAAATTTGGCAACCGTGACAATTTCAGGGTGCCAGAAAACGGCTGTGAGCAATGAGCAGGGTTTTCTTCAAACACACAAACTGCTTTGTCACTGCCCAAAAAAGCAATCAAGGCATGTACTGAAATGTCTGTGGCACCAAAATTTCTGCATAGGGTCAAGATTTCACTGAATGATAAGTCACCACCAACATGTTTACAGTGCAAGCAAATGTTGCCAGAGCACCACACATACTAAAAAACAACACTGTCCTCACAGATGTGTTCAGTTATTGTGAACATGTTTTCTTCTCTTTTTCTTTGATTCCACAAGGCCGCTGTCATACTCTGAAATTTTCATCCTTTTGACAGGTGGCTTCGGATATTTTCCGTGCTTGTCAGTCGATCTGAAACGGGCATTCTTGTGCCCGAAACGACGCCCTGAAGTGTCCTGTGGCTGTGAGGCCCACTGTGCTCCAAGGCTGCTTGGAGTTTCTCGCAGGCAGTATGCCTTGGCGAGGTGCCCCAGATGCAAGGCCTTGAATGACACCACGTGTCTCATGGCACGAGGATAAGACGCATATGAACGAATGTGACTCAGGAACCCTTTCTTTGCCATTTCCTGCAGAGCAGTCTCCTTGTAGACCTCACTTTCGAAGATGAGCTGGAGTGCTGTCACAAAGTCCTCCATCGTTTTCAGCTTCTGTCCTGGATCAGTCTTGGCCTCAAGGATGTGAGACTTGATGGTGAAAACCTTAGACAGGACACCCTTGAGTTCCATTTGGTCCAGATGAATGTTTCTTTGCGCAAGGACATCTAGGAAGCCAACCTCCGAGGGAAACAGCAGGAGAACAACCTTTCCTTTGGCACCGATCCGCGCGGTCCTCCCGGCACGATGGACATACTCTTCAGGTCGCAGCGGCACGCAACACTGTACAATGAGGTCAACCTGAGGAACGTCTATACCTCTCGATGCCACGTCGGTCGTGAAGAGAACACCAGATGCTGCTTCTCGAAATCGGTTAAAAACTTCAGCACGGTCATGCTGGGTCATTTCACCGTGGAGCTTAACAAAGTCTATTCGCTTCTCCGTGTCTTCGAGCATGATGCCCAAGACCGAAGAGAAGAGGGCATGTTCAAAGTCGACAGAGTCCTGAGTAGCCAAGAACACAATGACTTTGCCACGCTCTGACTCGACGCACGCTTCGAGGAGCAGGCAGCACAGGGCCATCTGCGACAGCTTGACGGGAGCCTGGAGGTAGTATTGGCTCAGGCCAGGGGGCAGGACAAATTCTTCGAGTTCGTTAGCTCCCGCTTCAACCGCTACGTCCACAGTTGCCGGATCCTCCAGCGTGAGGCCTGCCAGCCGCTCTACACCTTTGGTCAACGTTGCCGACAGGAGCACGGAGGTCCCTTCCACTTGCCTCTGCTCCTTCCAAAGTGTAACGATCTTCGATATCGACTCCTCGAAGCCGAGCTCGAGCATCCTGTCGGCCTCGTCGATGACCAGCCAGGATGTCTTGCTCAGAGAAAACGATTCCGTGTGCTCCAGGTGGTCCGTGAGTCTCCCCGGAGTGCCGATGACGACGGAGAGCCCCTTACGGAGCCGCGCCTTCTCAGATTTCTTTTTCTCGCCTCCCATCAAGACCCCCGGCACTACCCACGTGCAGGCCTTGCTAAGTTTCTCAAAGCTCTCATACGTCTGCAACGCCAGCTCCCTGGTCGGCACGACGACGACGGCACGGACGCCGTCGGCGCGAGTCAGCTTGGGTCGGATCTCTTGCAGACATTGGAGAATGGGCAGCGCGTAGGCCAACGTCTTACCGGAGCCCGTGGCCGACTTGATCAGGGTGTCGCGGTGGTCGAGGAGGGATGGAATGGCCAACTTCTGCACTTCGGTGGCGGTCGTGATCTGGAAGCGGTCGCGGAGGCAGGCGACCAGGTGCGGGTGCACGTTGAACTCGGCGAACTGCGATGACGAAAAGACGCGCTCGTTCTTGGGGTCGACGGCTGCTGTCTGCTGCTGTTGGCTCGTCGGCTCGGGCTCTTCGAGAGAGCCTCGTCCGCCAAACAGCGAGTGAGTGAAGTTCTTCTTTTTCCGCGGAAACGGCAGCTCACCTTTGGGCCTCTCTGCATCGCCATCGGTGTTAGCTCCCGACTCGTCGTCGCGACTTCGCTTACCAGAGTGCGCACCAAACTTGAACTTGACTTTCGCGGGCTTCGATGACGCCTGGGTTGGCGCCCGCTGCTTCTTGGCGACCGCAGGAGTCGAGGGTGGTTTCCCGGCGCCTCCGCGAAAGCTTGCCGCAGCAGTGGTCGGAGGTGCCGAACGTTTCTTCCGAGGCTGGAACTCGGTGCTCAGGTTGAGCACGAGATCACCGGTGACTTCCATGGCCACGTGAGATGACGGGGAACTTCAAAGAGCTTCGATGCGGTTACCACGCGATCTGAAAGCAAGTGCAACGCTCTCCAAGCTTCATGTTGGTTCGCAAAGGTCGCTCACAGTTCTAAACGCATTGCAGGGTGAATACATGGCGCGGAGAACGTTCCACGTTTCGAACACGCTGTCGAAAAACACGCCGAAGACGGAAACAGAGAGCGCATGGAGAATGCGCGACTAGCGAGAGCCCGCAAATAGACTAGGCTTAACACGTACTCTCTTCAAAGGACTTGCTTCACCACTTCAGAGATGGCGCTAGCAACACGTTGGCAATATTTTTGGCCGCGTTGTGACTCGTTAAAAGGTGGCGCTACTTGGTTTTACCACAGACTTGTTGGACTTGTCTGACTTGTTTCAATGATCAGACTCGCACCATTCATCCAGCTCAATAAAAAAACGGCGCGCTATACAAAACGGATTTACACCGCTGCGCTGCTGTGCGCGACACGGCTTGGAAACGCTGGCACGAATCCTGTATTCTGTTTTCTTGCTCGATTCGTCGCATACAAGCTCATTAAGCTATATTTGTCTCGTCATATCAAGGTGGACATTTGGGGGAGTCGTACGGTAAATCGAAATGCACACGAAATGCAGAAATGCTCTAATTAAACAACCGCTGAAGCGATTTGAGTGAAATCTGGTGCTTAATTATACCAAAATTAACAGAAGGCAAAATTTAGACTTTGGGCATTTCTTTACTTCCTTTTCCTCCTTTCTTTATTGCGAGAAGTTGCCAAGGTGGGTAAGAATTAAAAAGAAGAAAAAATACTGAAGTACAATGTTTATAGGATCACAACTCTGTACCGATTCCCGTGTACGGTGCAGTGGGGGCACGTTAAAAAGACCCAGGCGGTCGAAGTTAATCCGGAGTGCCCCATTACGGCGTGCTTCATGATCAGATTGTGGTTGTGGAGAATTTAACTTTTAAGCTCTGTACCGAAAACAGATAACGCCGCTTTGTTAACTGCATCTGTTAAAGTATTTGAACCGGGAAGATAGGACGTACGACTTTGCAAATTCGTGAAATTTTTACAATGTTTACAGAAAAAGTCCAACTCACTATTAGTAACATATTTCAGATTGGATTATATGGATAATTTTTTTTAGATATCTGGGTAGGTGCAATTGATAAAATTGTGATTCTTTTCCTTTATTGCTTTGCTTCTTTATTTTTTAGTCTCGAGTTAAACAATAATGAGATTGATGTTTCAGTTTTCTTAAATTTTGCAACTTTGGACAACTTTTGCAAAAAGAAATTCATAGCATAAATAAAATTCTTCCCTACGGTCAGTGGACGTTTCTTCAGATACCTTTCTTTAATATACAACAAATCTAGTCAAATTCGGTGCAGAATATTCTGAACAAAATAAATGCTCCGTTTCTTTGTATTTAGATAGGAGCTCCTAAATTAAGGCTTCCTTTTAAGTGCTAAATTGAGCACACGAAGTTATTAAATAACGTACAGAAAGAAAAAACCCATAAATCACCCATAAAACCCATAAATCACCCATAAAACAGAAAAGAACTGCACATCTGTTCACTACCACATGGCACTATAGGAATGATGAAATGAACGTACATTCAAACAGTCATATAAACAACAATTGGTATCCTATTTATCTTATACCGAGTTCCGATAGTCAATGACAACCTAAGAATTCAGTACAATCTCACAAAACCGCATTACGTCTTCTCTCTGTGCCTCTGCACTCCGAAACATAGTTCCTGAGAACCCCGCCGTGACGTCACTGAAATAATCGAACGTCATTGGTTGGCGCATGCATACAAACTCTAGATACGAGTTGGACAGTGGCGTACTTGCTATAGTGTGCCCTTTAGCTGGTGTCCCCAAATATAATTTTGCATTTATGATCGTTTGATAGTGTGATGGTAGGCTACACCTGAAAGCGAATATTTTCAGTGAATAAACATTTTTCTGTAGTTGGTGGAAGTACTTACAGATTGAGTTCGTGTCCTTGTAGTTATATGCGCCGGTTCTTTTCCTTTGATATAAACTCGCATTTTAAAATCTGGTCGTGGCGGCCTTGCGTATATATCGAGAAGAATAAGAGCGCTTAAGATGCCTTAGACAAGACAGCGTCTGCGATTCAAAAGATTACCGGAAAAGCCAGTGTGCTAAACAGCATAAACAACATACCTTGATAAAAGGGCTTTCTTGCTTTAGAGAAAGTTTTGCTTCTGTGAAGCTAACAAGTCAGTACTAATGGGTGGCCCAGAGGACCACTTGAAACAAGATAATAATAATAATAATAATAATAATAATAATAATAATAATAAAGAAAGAAAGAAAGAAAACAACTTGAACAAGAAGTGCTTAAGGCTGTAGCCAACGTCTCGACAAAGGGACTTGTCTTCGGCCCCTTGCCGAAACGTTGGTGCAGCAACTCTGAACAAACGCCTGAGCCACCCCTTGTTCGACCATGGCTGATCCCTTCAAGTCTCCAAGCTTCCCGTGGGTATCTGTTTTGCGTTCGTTTCAGTGCGACAAAATGCAAGCAGCGCCAACAAGTGACCTCTCAGAAAGCATTCAGTAAACAGCGAAAATGCCGGCTGCAGCGTATTCAGGAACGCAAAAGTATACCAAAAGATAAGATGTGATACACCTGAGACAACGTAACATTATTTTGTTCATAGGGACGTTACTGCGAAAAAAGATTATATAAAAGATAAGAACAATAAAGACAGGGTGGCAGCTTCCGTAAACTTGTGTTACTTCTAGCGCACTTTACGAGTGCATTTCCAGGTGGCAATGAACCCGCGGGAAAAAATAACCGAAGCAGACGACGCCCCACGGCGTCAACAGCCACACTGGCTTCCACCGCGTGAGCGGTGGGTGCCGTGTCGTCTGCCAATCACGGCTGACGCATGCAGACGTGTTCCCGTTCGCGCGCGTCTGTTTTCCATTGCAGACGAGCGACTCCTTTTTCTCGTTTGTTTATTTGTTTGTTTCGCGATGCTCGGCAGGCGAACACCGTCTGGTTGTACGTACGCGAGGCAAGCTGCTAGGTGGTCACACCCTCGTCTTACATATTCCATAACACGCTCCATTCTGCTCCTGCTGCCTACGTTCACGCTTTGGCGTTGTACATTGCAATTGCAAAACTTGAATTGGCGAGGCTGCCCGGAAGTCGCAGATCAAGTCAACACGTATGCCGATGGTACAGCGGCGTTCGTACGTAGTTCATGAAGTCGAGGCAGGCGTGGCTGTATGAGTGCGGGACCTTATAGGCAACACGATTGCACTGTTGCAGCGGTAGTTACGGGAGTTTCATCGTTGCTTATAGGTTAAAACAGGCATAAGAGCGCTCGCAAAGTGTTATAGGTCAATTACGGTCATGATATGGTATTGTTCTGCAGCAACGACAGAATCTGCGCATACATGACATGTCGTCTGCTTATTGATTTAGCAGACATGCGGAATGCAGTTATAACTAGTCTCTTTTATTGGATGACGTGAACTTTCCACATATTTAGGGTTCACGGCCCGATTTAAATAAATGAAATTCATTCGAAACCAAACAATTTCGAACTGTCCGAATACACTAAACTCGATGACAATAGGCACGGACACTGGGGTACTCAACATCGGAACACTGATTATGTTGCGAGCTATTCTTATTATGAATATTACTTCGTTTGAAAACATTTATACGCTTGAAATAAAGGAAATCAATGCAAGCAGCAGGCTGGCAACTGCTCATAAGTGTATAATGCTGCTCCACCCTTATGAAGAATGGATGTACACAATCTGAAGGTTCTCACAGAGATCTCATACACTATTATCTGCCTTCCTAAAACTTGCGCTTAGTCTGTAGAAAATTCATAAACTTGTCTACCGACAGAAGTAGTTATAACGTGTATGTTTCTCGTCTACTACTGCTCAACATCCAACTTCCTAACATCCAAACATCCTAACGGGTAGTTTGCGGAGTATCTATGGTCAATAACCTACAACTGTCAGACGACATGCCCACAGGTTGTCACCAGACAATCTGCTGACCTCGCAGGGAGACTGCTTGCAAGAGAAATTCGGAATGTCTCTAGCTCCTAGACGCGGCGTAAAATATAGTTTCGCGTCGTAAATGTAAGTATTCATTTAGCTGGATTATATTCCTTTCTATTCAGACACGCTCACTATACCGCGCGATCCTGGAGCCGAATTAAGTATTCTTAGCCATTGGTGTATCCATCATCAGGGTTGGATGGAATTTTCTCTTACGAACAATTCTTTCGAACAATTCTTTCGCAAGAGCTTTCTGATAATACGAGATCCGGTTATAACGTATAGGCGGGACTGCTCAATTCACTGACGAAACGTGAAAAGGAACAACATCGGAATAGGGGGTGTCCAAATTGCCGCCATGCAGCAACGGCTCTCTGTACTGCAGAAGCCAATCTCGAAGGCCATGCTTTTGCTGAATGCATCTGCGAAAGCGATTGCAGAATCGGAAACACGTCATAACGTCACGTTTTGAACACGTACCACCTACGGATGATGTGTAAGACATGACAGCTGTGACGAGTTTCCGGCTTTGGGATTGCTTCCGGCGCATCAAATAAGCAATGGCATCGCTTTCGAGATTCGAGTCTGGATTACTCCACGGAAGTTGTTGCTGGGCGCTGGATTTGGACACTAGCGAGTCGTTAACGCTATCCCAGCCCGTATGTGCTCGAGTAACAGCCACTTACTTCGACGTTGCAAGAGAAGTACTTCCTGGATGGACCGGTGCAGCCGTGCGATCCGTCATGTCTGGAAAAGAAAACAACGACAAGCCTTTCATTATACATAATAAATCCCCCGTGCATGGAAGTGAACGCAAGCGTGAAATAACTTAGTTATTTGGGTACCATCAGCGTACATGTTACTTTTTTCAGAGATCAGAGAGCTGTCCCAAACTGCGCCTTTCATTTTTTTCTCTTAAACAGTATGAGTTTATGCAATTTTTCTGAAAAGAAATATATGCATATGCGGCCAGAGCTCGTGGCTTCTTGGAGTGAGGAAGCCGCCCTCCTTGGCCGAAGACTTCGCTTGCCCAGAACAATAAAGTTTATTCATCATCGTCATCGTACATATAGATGACGTAAATAAGAGCTCTGCTTCCTGTAGCCATTATAATTTGGCTCATGTTGAATGCAACAAAGAATTCAAATATAGCTCCAGAGGTCACCCAAGAATAACATATTTCTCCTTTACACGCGCACTTTACCAGTGACAGTGATTAAGCCTAATTAGCTGCTGGTAGATTAAGGAACGCTAATTCGCAAACGAGATAACTGACCGCTCAGCCTGAACGTTTAGATGGTTAAAGGAACGCTAAAGGAACTACAGAGTTGGAGAGATACGCAATGTTCGCACGCTTCTATTAGCAGGAGCAGGTCACTCTTAATTGCGTAGGTTGCGCGAGCGCTCGATAAATGTCGAGAAAATATGTAAACGCGCAGAGAGGTGGCGGCAGAGATGTTCGCGCCAGAGGGTTCTGAGGTCATAAATTATAGCGACCCGTAGTCGAGGTTAGGCGAATGCTAAAAGGAGATGGCGGTCTCCAAACATTCGGATATGATCACAAAGTAATACCGGTACAATTCGGCAAACTTTTTTTTCCACGCTAGAAGGCTTCCAAAATATCAACGCGCAGTACGGCACAGTCAAATTGATGGCCTCACACAAGGACGTCAACAAAGCGGCGAGATTTACGGGTGCAAAGGTCAAAAGGAGGCGTTACGAATTATGGTTTATCGGCTTGTTATCAACTTTTTTTTTGTGCGTCGAATGACTGCAGAGGAGACTGTTCCATTGTTTGGTGTTTTCCAAAGGTTCCGGCAGTAGGGGGTGGGGGGCGCTCTCGGTTGCGCCAATTGTTGCGCTTCATGTTTACGTTTGTTCTACTTTTTTTACTTATCATGACCGGCACAACTCGTAGAAACGTAGAAAATGTAGTGGGCGAGGCACCCGTCAACCTCGTCAGAGCAAGCAATTAGAGCAGACAATTACAGTACGTAACGGAGCAGAGGTAGTCAGTATAGCACAGTACGAAAGAGTATTGAACATAGCCCCGCAGAAGAGAATAGTAAAAAAAAAAAAGGCACACAAAGGCATCTAGGGTTCCATCGAAAGAATGCAGGGAGAATGACAGCAGTGAAAATGAAACGAAAGAACAAAAAGAAAAGGGAAAGAAACACACCGGTCGTATAAAACTCAGAAGTGCACGCCTCTTCTCCCGCAAGGTGTCTTCTTTTTCGATTTTAATTCCTTGTTCGAGCTGTTGCTCGCAGGCTTTTGCGGTGCCCCACCGAAAGTGATGCGGTCGCCAGCGGCGCCACGACAGGGGGACAAATGCGCAGGATCCGCAACAAACGCTTGTGCCGAGGGAACGCCCAGGAATATAAGATAAGGGAAGCGTCCCGCAGTACTACTCCCCACCCCCAGCGCGCGCACGCACGCACGCACGCACGCACGCACACACAAACACACACACACACACACACGCACAAGAAGTAAAAAAAAAGGACAATAATTTAGAAACGAAACGACAGCGGTGACTGCGCCTGAACAGAGACCGCAGAGCGTCTTCCCTTTGCGGTGTTGCTCGCCGAAAGCGCAAATGGTGGCAGTGAAGTCACGACTGCTGGAAACGGGCCGCACTCTGCGAGAGAGATGACGGCGGGGGAAAGCGAATGCTGCGTACGGTAATACCGCTGGAAGGAGGAGGTGGGGGAGGCTTAAGTGGAATGGGAAAAGAAAACCGCGGTGACTGGTCACACCGGATAAATGGTCGCTTCAGCCGCGGTGTTGGACGAACACTGTAGACGAAGGCTGCGAGGGAGATGAATAAAAAAGGGAGAGAAAGAGAGAAAAAGAGAGAGAAGGAAGTGGGGGAGGGGGCGGACAACAGTTCAGTAGTGAGGTAGCAGAAAGACATGAGAGATCGCCGTATGCTATAGTAACCGTACTTTCAGTACCGCAGGCAAGAGAAAGAGCCAGTAGAGATAGCTAAACGTGAAAGAATGCGGACGTAAGTCAGGAGAAGGAAGCAAAAGCGAGTACGGGCAAGACAATCACGGTATCGCGTTAAAAGAAAGTGAACGAAACCGAAGATGCTGAATAAGGACGATGAAACGGTGATAGAAAGGCGACGAACAGGTCGAGTGGAGGCACATGGGAAAGCGGAAATAAAGAAACAACGAAAAACAAAGTGATAACAAAGAAGCAGAAAGAAACGAACTAAAAAAAGAAATTCTAATGTTTTTGCGCGTCAAAACCAGGATATGATTATGAGGCACTCTGTAGGTGAGGGACTCCGTCCGAATTCCGAATTAATTTTGATTACCTGCCGTGCGGACAGCCCGAACTGTGAACGCTGCCAAGCGTCTGAGACTCTCCAACTGTTTTGCGACTGCCATCTGTGCGCATCATAGCGGAGAGAGGGCGCTTCGACGCTAGCATGCATTCTCACGCAAACATTGTCTGGAAGAGCTTTTTTTTTTTTAAAGCGAAATCTTTACTGGTCGCGAACTTGCGATTTCGCCGTGGCGGTGCTCCGAGGGGGCACATGACGTCAGAACGCGGATATTTCTCTCTCTTTCGCTCCCTAGTCACTACTGCGCATGCGCCACTAGTAGCACCGAGCCGCAGGTGTTCCGCCGCTGCGCCACGCCGCATCTTTCCGCCGCCGCCGTTTGGTATGAGGTCACACCTCGTTCCTCGTCGTTGCGCTCGCCTCCGCTAGTTTCGTCAGCTGCGTCGCATGCCTGATAACATGTCGGAGAATTGAAAAGGAGAGCTCGCGTGTGCCGCAACCACAGTTGAGGCGGCAGTGTGGACGGCGACAATTCTGATAAGCAGGAGGAGGCCTGGAATCGACATCGGAACGAGATGAAGAGGAAACGAATTGCCCAGGAAACAGACGAACAGCGCGCCGAACGAGTGGCTAAACGCCGCAACATAGCTAGACAACCAGACTAACCTGGACTTGCAATCAAGATTAACCAAGGCTAACCATGCTATACCTTAGCTTTCGCTACGTATATTCTGGCATAACCGAGCTAAGCCACTGCCATTTTTTTTGTCCGCAATGTCTGACGGTGCGGTAGCAACAATCGCTACAAGGGCTGCTCTCGACTACTTGAACATCACTGGACTAGAGGCAAGGCTTTAAGAAAAGCACTGCGCTAGTGTATGTATGCATCCCTTCTTCCTGTCCTCATCATTATCTTTCACCACTCATTTTCTTTCCCCCTTTCCTTTTTTCCCCTATGCAGAGTAGCAGGTCAAATCATGCTAGCTCAAGCCGACCCCTCGGTCTATCACATAAATTATCTCTCTCTCTCTCTCTCTCTCTCTTTAAGTGCGTGGACGCTTCTGCATCTCGCCTCCTCCGAAAAGAAGAAAAAAAAGTTAGAGTCATAGCACTCCGTCTCATGAACTCCGCGTGTGCGGCGGGAAAGAAGGCGAGACAGCGGGCAAAGCATCAGCTACAACATCAAGGCAGGCTCCAACAATCGGCAACGCCACATTTCACGCAGTCCCGCTCAAACTGTGTAACGCTTTATAAACTATACTCCGTTTTACAATACTCCGTTTTACTGGCGCAGATGCACCTGCCTGCCCTATATGTGACTCCACTTGTGGCTCCATTGAACTCCATTGGGGAGTATAAAAAGCTCAGTTATGTATAGGCAATGCAGACGTACAACTCCGCAAAAGAAAGGGCTTTTCAAAACTCAAATCGGTCTCGAGAGTGTGTAGGAGGTGCTTACCCACGCTACTGTGCGATCACCTTCTATACCTACGACCCGTATAACTCGTCTCGATCGTCACATGATACGACGTAACGACAGCTACGTCAATGCGAGGAAAGTAATTGTCGCCTTCTGTGATCTCTGTTCGGGACCCGTCACTGTAGCTTACAAGGTATGGTGTTGCGGTGCTGAGCGATAGGTTGTTTCAGATGCCCGGTCTCAGATGCCCCATGCATTTCGGTGGGGACGAAATGCAAGAACTCACGAGTGTGCTTTTAAGACAGGTGTAGGTTATAAAAACAGCAGGTGGTCAAAATTAATCCGCAGTCTACCAATACGGCGTGCCTTACGATCAGGTCTTAATTTTTGCACCACGACCTCAGAATCTAATTAATTTAAATAATTTCTATTGCTCTGGTATTACCTTTATATCTATTTTCATTATTATTGTTTACGCGCCCAATATAGAACACTGAGTAAGAGGGTTACATCGGTTTACAAATGTAATAGGAGCAAAAAACACACCGAGAATAAACTAAACACGATACCAACTAGGAAAGAACACAACGTGAAGTAATTAAATTCTACAAGTATTAGAAAAACCTAAAGAACATTCAAGAGCAAGTTAGCTTAACAGTTCAATCCGTGAAAATAATAGTAACTAGAGGAACAGCTCAATGCTTTGCATATAACCTCCACAACGCTTCCACGAAAAATATGTGATTTGATAAAAATATTGTATAAATTTTATGCAGTAAAAAAAGCAAATTGAACAGTGATATTCAAATATAATGCCAGTAAGCTTCGAGCGCACCCGTGAAGTCTGTATCTAAGAGCGAACTGAGCGACTTGAGACTGGCATCTTTAGGGCGACGACTCCTGCTCAATAGAAGGGCGAAATTTAATAGTGCGCAAGGACAGTTGTCTCACGATCTCCCAAAACTCTTCACATGAAATAAAGTAAATCAGTATAGAGTTAAACTCCTTGCAGTCTCAGGCTCACCAAGCGACGCACTCCACTCATATAGGAGGTCCAACTTTCAATAGCGTGCAAGGAAAGGTTGTCTAAAACTCCCCAAAATTGTTCTCGTGCAAGCATACCTTGTCGACAGACTTAAGTCTCCGCACACTCACGTCCATAGGGTTACGCACCGCACTCAAAGGAAGTGCCAAAATTTTATAGCATGCGAATTAAGAAAAAAATGCTGTCTAAAACTCTCAAAATTAGTTCTCATGCAAGCACATCCCCGTCGATGTACTAGCAGTCCTCATATTTCAATGTCGGTCGGGTGGCTAATCTTACTCTTTGGCATTCCAGGTATCAGTGTGTGCCAAGAACGGCTGCCTAAATCTACCCAAAATTGTTCCCGTGCAAGCATACCCTGTCGACAGATTTAAGTCTCCTCACACTCCATAAGGTCCATAAGGTTACGCGCCACATTCACAGGATGTGTCAAAATTTTATAGCATGCGAATTAAGAAAAAATGTTGCCTAAAACTCTCGAAGTTAGTTCTCACGCAAGCACATCCCGTCGATTTACTCGCAGTCTTGATATATTAATGTCAGCCGGGTGGCTGATCTGACTCTTTGGTGTTCCACGTATCATAGTGTGCCAAGAACGGCTGCCTAAAACTCTCCAAAATCATTCCCGTGAAATCCCAGCCTGTCAACAGACCTGAAGTCCTCACAGACTCGCGTTTGGTAGGCGACGCCTCCACCGCAGGTCCTCGAGCAGGAACTGCTAGCAGTCCAGGGACCCCAGGGACCTGATTCTTGGTACGACCCCGGCTTTAAACCCAGCGTCACGTTTTGCTGGAAGTGGTGTAGGTGTTGGTGCTGCCGCCGCTGACGACCGTGGCGAATGAGCTGCACAAAGAGAGAGAAGAATGGGCATTCCCGCTTTTTTTTTATTTCAGTGATGGCCTACCATCATACAGTTTCATACAATAATTACTAAAGGGAACTGTAACGATGCGATCGTTCAGGCACCATGTGAATGATGGTTGGCGCATAGATTTGTTTGATCTTGGTGTTCTCGGTTTGAAGCATAGTTGTGGCATTATTTACCACGCTTTGTCCTTCCAAATTTCCGAGCACTCATACGTTTTCTAATCACAAAAAGGCAATTAAAGTCTCTGCCTACCAGCGTAATCATTACCAATCGTTGCATATTTAACGCTATATCGTGTTGAAAATGGTCAATTGAACTCAAAAGCCACAAAGCGGTTCGAAGCGAGAAGAACGAAGTTGAGGCTAATCCATGCCCTGCCCATCATCTCCACGTTATAGTGTGGCTACCCACAGATGCTGTTCTGGTCACTGATAAATTCCGCCATATTGTCGAAATCGCCATTTTGCAAGTTTTGATTGGTCCACAGGGCTGCCATGGCTTCTATGATTGGTTAAAAAAGCTGCCGTTGCAGAATTTGAAAATGTGCTGAATGGCACCTCATGTTGGCTGAACCGCTACGTTTGCAGCTCCCGTATGGGCACTATAGTGCCACAGTTAGCTCTACTAATTTCTGTAGGAAACTCTGCGCTTGCCATAAGACATGATGTTCCGTATGTGTTATGCATGTGCTCTACGCCAATAGTCCCTGCGCACAACTGGTTGATTGTCGGCGTGTGTGTTATGTATAGAAGCACTACCGTTATGTAGTCCGGTAGCCAGCGCTGTTTCTTTATTTTTTGTCTTTCTCTGTGCCCCTGAAGACCAACCCTGGGCCGTCAAGCGGGCCATGGACGCCGCCAGAGCGCAAGGACTTCTGATGGAAAGACTTCACTTCTGATGGAAATCACTTCTGATGGAAAGACGCCACTGGTTTTCTTAGAACAGGCAGGCAGCGTGAACAGTGCAAGTTATCTGTTAGGTGTGCTGAAGAAGGATGTCCCGTCATGGGCCGAATCACACTTTGGGAACTGTCAGTGGACGTATCAGCAGGATTCCGCTCCGGTTCACAAGGCAAAGGTGGTGCAACAGTGATGCAACAATGGTGCACAAGAAACCTTCCCTGATTTCATTTCCGCTTCAGAATGGTTGTTAAACAGCACGGATCTAAATCCGCTTGGCTATTCAGTGTGGTTTCTGTTAGAAAAGCACATTCTGCTCTACTCCTCACCGCAATTTGGCTGATCGTCGTCGGACATTAGAAAAAAGAAAGCAAGGAGTGAATGAGACTAACACTACATCCGTGCCGTCATCCATGCATTTCCGAAGTGACTCAAGGCTTGCACTGCCGCAAAATGTGGACGTTTGGCAAAGTAGAGTTGGGGATTTGCGTAAGTAAAGCACGACGCATTACATCAATATAAACATCATTTTGCTACAATACATCAAAGCCATATATTATGTTTGTTTTTTTTATTTGAAAGCGAACACTTATGTCCCACCCTGTAAACCACCCAAATGGCGTAGCAAGAACAAGCGAGCCACACGGCCTGGAAAAGAATGGTTGTTTACTTCTCTTAATTACTTCTCTCCACCTTTCGGGTTTCCGTAGAACTATTACGTCAAAATTATTGCGTTTGCTTCTGAGTTGTCGATAAGTGCGACTTCGCCTGCCATCTGCTAGCCGCCTGGTTAGCTCAGATGGTAGAGCGGCTGCCCCGGAAAGGCGGTGGTCCCGGGTTCGAGTCCCAGACCAGGACGAACTTTTCTTCGACGGCGAAGCTTTTAATTTCTTTCGAGGAACCCGCATGAGTTTCCTTTGTAGCACTTAGCTACGTTTGAGTGTATGTCTCATTCTCCCTTTATTAAGCGGTTGGTTATACGCACTGGCCCTACCACGTGACTCACGCGACTGCGCATTACACTAGGCCTCTTCGGCTATCCGTGCCTGTCAGTCCCAACATTGCCCGTGCCCGAGGCAGTGCTTTCATCCACAGAGTTGCGTATATATATATATATATATATATATATATATATATATATATATATATATATATATATATATAGCGTCTCCGGCAGACCTGGACGACAAATCCAAGCGGCCCACTCTCTCTGGTATCAGCCCCGGGCCGTTATCTTGTTGCGATGCCTACCGCTCGATTCTATGCCAGTCTTATTATGCACCGCTCATGGCCGGCCGATCCCGTTGATAACGCGGGCGGAGCGACGCTCTGGCCAATGACCAAGCCCGATAAGACATCAGCATCGGGAAAGGCTCCGCTATAAAACAGCGGCCCAGTTGTCTCCAGGATCAGACCATTTTACTTGCCGAAGAACCGACCAAGCCGACCCGCCGAACCCCGTGAAGGAAGGGCAAGGATTATTTGTTTTATTAAAAAAATTATGCGCTTGAAGGCGTATATCTGTTGTAGATAGATAGATAGATAGATAGATAGATCAAGAGGCTGCCCTTCGGCAACTTACGTGTCTCCTGCCATCTGCCGGCGAGTCTAGCAGCAAGAGGAACGCCGCTAGGAGCACAGCTCCCCAACTCCTGCAAATGAACAATGAAAGAAGTTTAAAAACAACCCAAATTGCGGGGCGGGGGGGAACAGCAAATGAACAAAAACACAGAACAACATATCAAGAAAATCATACAAGGTGTAAACAGCAAAAGAGAATGCAAGTGAACAAGAAAATAAACCTACTACAAGGAGCGTCAAGAAGAACAAGCCGAGCAATGTTACTTTGTTTGCTGTCGGGCCTACGCTCCAGGCTCCAGGTACGAGTGGGAACAGAAACAAATACGTTGCGATGAATTAGACCAACACGGCGCGAGAGAAAGCTCCGAACCGATAAGCAACAAAGCGAGGCGCGCTCCAAGCACATATATACAGAGGCACGCCAACCAACAGAAACGACGTACAAGGAACGCCTTCGTGAATACGCATTCACGGATTGCATCACGCGAGCAACAACGCGGAGGAACAACAACTAAACAAGATAGGAAAGACCTAATCCCCGGTACGGCTTTCTTTCACGGCGCGGTCGAGCAGACGCGTACTTCAGTTTCGCGCCTGTCCTCTGCGGACACACGCGATGGGTGGGGGTCGCGGAGGGCTCGAGAAGGCGATTAACTCGCGAGAGAGCATGTTAAGTGCGGAGGCCAAGCCGCAACATGCCAAATCCTCGCGGCTTGGATTCCGCCCGGTCCGAGGTGACGGATGTCCTCATTCTGTCAGTCGCCTGCGGCTCGGCCCGCAAGCCGCGCTGGACAAGCACGGTCCTGGACGCGCGCACGGCCTTGAACTTCGACAGGCTGAAGTTTTACGCCCGACTAAGCATCGATATTGAAACAAACAAAGAAGAAACGTACCCTCCCCCCTCTCCTGCTTTCAGCGAGATTAATAACGACATAGATTATTACCGTCAGAGAGAAACGCAGTTTCGCATTCGAGAAAAGAATATTTTACTTTCGGTGCGCGCGAGAGACTCTGAAGACGCTGAAGCAAGACACTGAAACAAACGTCGTCTTTTGGAGCGGTTGAGAAACATACAACCACGGAGGAAAGGAAGAACTGGGAAGGAGCGTTACGTAGCGAAATTGAAGGCAAGGAAGAAAGTGCTGCCCAGCAAGCGATTTTGTCGCCGTAGGTTTTAGTGTCTACAGCCGCCGCGCTGAGCGCACGCTCTTCTGAAAGGAGAATGTGCGCGGCAGCAACCTGCGGGTACCACACTCACACTTTGTAACTAGGGCGATAAATGCACGCATTGCAATAAACGACCGAAGTTGCGCAAGCACATAGGGAGAAAATGAGCACAGTGACGAGCACCGGTACGGGGTGCTCGTCGATTAAAGCATACCTTAACCAAGCCCACTGGGCCGAGCCCGCTGAGTGCAGGGTCACGTGCTGGGCCGACCTTTACAGCAAATAGCTTTCTTTTGCCTCTTTCGCTCGTCTTCATGGTTGGTCGTTCGTTCGTTCGTTCGTTCGTTCGTTCGTTTTCTGCGACCGTCAGATTGACTACAGGCTGTTCAAGGTTCATTTTTTTCTGCTGTGTTTTGCATAGGGTTCCAACGCCCTGGGCAACGAAAAGAACCCTCGTATTAAACATTAAGAGGTATGGAGCCCCAGGGGGTGCCACGGGAAATGAACCACACAGCCCAGCGCCACGCAAAGTCGCAGAGTATAGCCAGTAAACTTTTGACAAAGACAGGCAAACCGCGATGTTCTCCGAGTGCTTCATTTGTGACTATGAGACAACTTATTATGCGAAAAAAGACATCGGTCCCGCCAGAGATAACAGCACAGAGTGAAACCACATGAAAACAAAGCAAAAATCGACATGCTCTTCTACATCAACAAACATGCGGAGTTGGCGTCTCGAGAAAAGCCAATTCGGTCTTCGTGAGCGCAATGAATGCAAAGCTCACACTCGTTTCACCCAGTTCTTCTGAGGCTTCAGCCTCAATAACCTCTCGCGTAGGGCGGTTATTGCTTTGTACATTTCTGCAACTATCAAGGTTGACAAGCAGGCGTCTTATCGGTGTAGGGCGAAGTTTCTTTTCTCTTTATTTTCCCCGCTGTATCAATTTTCTCCTAAACTGTCCTTTATGCTACGGTTGGCTTGTTCGATTGAACTACTGTTAGCTGACAGCGAGAGACAACTCACCACTCCTTCAGCACAATAAAAAGACCCACATGAAAGGCTTTTCTAATAGCCACTATGCACGAGAGAATTCGCATGCGTAAGCTTGCACAGTTTTGCAATAAGTTTGTTGTTACAAGTCGGTTAAATTTCTTTTGCTTTGCATGTTAGGTGTTTTACGCATAATTGTTACAGTTTGCAAGTTTCGTAACTTTAATCACCGTCTGCGTGTAGTTCGTGCTGTGGTTTGCAAAAGCTTGCATTACGAACTCGCCAAAACTGCGCGTTGACGACTTCCTGCGGATGGCTTTCACGGGGTCACCCAAGCATTGTGTAGAGGACCATCCGAAAGAAGGCTTTGAGTACCACCGGGAACAGCGATACTTGGCAGGGTGACGACACTGTCGATGACTGACTGACACTGTCAGCCGTCGACGATGACGTGGACGAAAACGACGACGTCCCAACGCAAAGCAACGTCATGAGACCCACGGAGTGTCTACCACAGCACTGTTTACCATAGTTTTCTACAAAATATTACACGAGAGAACTCTGGAGCTACTATCGTTCGGCTACCATGAAAATTACTGGCAGTACATGGATTTGTCATATATTCGTACTTGTGGCTTCAAACGTTCTCGTGGGGTTATTCATTCGGCTCTACATTTCTAAGTGCCCTAGCACTCGTAGTTTTCTAAATACAACCGATCAATTAGTATCTGCGCGCCTGCGTAATCATTGTATTTATAGAGCAATATCCTGTTGAAAATTATCGATTTGCAAAGGACACGAAGTCGTTCGAAGCCAGAAGGACGAAATTTAGGCAAATCCACGCACTGCCTGTCATTCCCTCACTGGGCCGATAGCCTGGACCGCAGTTTCGGACGTTGTCAAATTCCACCATATTGTCAGCTCTGATTAGCCCAGAGGGCTGCTATACGGCCTCAGCGATTGGCTCCACATGCCGCCGTTACAGAATTCGGCATTGTGGCTGAATTCGATGATGTCCATAATAGCACCGCTGGCTGAGCAGCCATAGATGCTATATGCTCCCGTATACGCTATGGTACAGGAATTCCCTTTGAGCAATTTTTTTTTTGCCAAAAACTGCGTTCATAAACGCTCTAGAGTCGCTGTGGCAGCCGAACTCTGCCATCACGACATGGGGTACGCGTTCCAACTCTGGTTAGAATTGAAAACCGCCTACTAATTTGAGACTTTAAGAAGACAGCTTCGAGCTCAAATAATGGTACGCGCTTGGAAGACGACTTCTGCTAGCTATACTTGACGCCGCCTCGCGTCGATGAGAGAAAGCTAAGAAACGCACACATTATTGCTGTGTGTGTGTCTTTGTTTTTGTTTTTTGCATTTAGCCGCTGCGAACCTAAATGAAAGACGCACCGTAGCTTACATTGGGCGCCTAAAATGCAGTTTTCGAACTAGCATCGGTGGCTTTATGGTATTTCGCGCTGTGTTGTTGATAACGAAGTCACAGGTTCGAATCCATGACGCACGGAACGTAAGAATGCTCGTGTACTCAGATTCATGCGCATGTATAGAAGCTCAGGCAATTAAAAGTTAACTCGGGGACCCTGCACAGGGGCATAGTTTCTTTGCCCGTGTGTTGCTTTGAAGCGATAAGACCAAATAGTCTAAAAGAAAAGTATCTGGCCGCGAGTTTCGCGATGAGTCGATAAAGGTACATATACCTTCCAACCCACGGTTGAGAAGTCGAACTGAAGTAAACTCGTCAATACGAGCGTTAACTAGCGCATCTAGAGCGTTAAATGATGACACATTGCCCCGTATCAAAACCATTCAAGACTGTCCACAGTGAACTTTTTTTAATGCTATATCTACGTGTAGACGTTGAGGCATAGTAGAACGGGACACCAGAGGTCGACGTCCTGGTTTCAGTTTACGTATGTAGCGTGGCCTTCCTCACCTTTTCTGATTATTGTCAACAAGCTGCAGTGGTTGCGCATCAAGTTTACCTTGATTAATATTCCAGTTTTAATAACGGCTGAGTTTGTGAGTGCAAAAAAGAAAGAGAGAGATAAACGTTTCTGTGCTTAGATTCAGGTACACGTTAAAGAACACCGCGTGGTCAACTTTAATGCGGAGCTCTCCAATTCAAATTATGGGGTTTTACGTTCCAAAACCACGATCCCATTATGAAGCATATCGTAGTGGGGGACTCCAGATTAATTTTGACCACCGGGGATTTCTTAGCGTGCACCTAAATCTAAGTACACGGGTGTGTGTTTTATTTTCTGCATTTCGCTTCCGTCGAAATGCGGCCGCCATTCGATCCCGCGACCTCTCTAATGTGGCGTCTCTCACGCTCAAGTAGTTGCTATACGAACAGCATAATAAAGCTGCCAAAAATGGATCCAGATAAACGTACGGCACTACATTATGGTCGCTTATATTTGGCGGCGACGTTTAAAGAGAATCCATGTGACGGTTCATTGTGGGAAAGTCATGCTCGATAAACACAAATACGCAATAGAACGGGTAGATTCAAGGCACACAAAGAGCGCCGTGTCAACTCACGAATATGCCCTGGAAGCTGCCATGCACTGCTCCCGTGCGGTGCGGTGAAGACGACCGTGTGATTCTGACACAATTCCAGTCGGCTTGCGTCGGTCGGAGAGCAAATAACGAAGAAGGTGCGTCGATGTATGCGTCGCTTTAGGTCCGGAGACGAGACGTGCGTGAAAAAACTCGAGGCATACTCGTTGACAGAACGGGCGAAGGAAAAATAATAAATACGACAGACGTTGGTAAGGAGGTGAACGAATGTACAGTACAGATGTCGGGCGAAGAACTTGCGCCTGTATCGTCGCGTCCGAACTGCGCCGAAATCGCCGACGAAAAGATCGGTTTTCAAAGGGATCGGGGGAACCACCCCCTCCCTCCACTTCCCATCTCCTTCTCCTCCTGCCGCTGTCGTAAGAACCCCTCCCCCCTTCCCTCTCTTTCTTACACGCCGCTCGCGGTCGTTCGAGAAACAATGTATCTGTCTACGACATCCTGTGCCACGTGATCGCGTGACGTCACCCATAGAGTCCCATTCTTTCCTTCTCAGCATAGTGGCTCTTGATGCGTAATCAACTGCCACCCGCTTTCTTTTTCTTCTTCCATTTCCTTCCTTCCTTCGTTCCGCCACTCACTCGCAGCTCCGTTTTCATTCAGCTGTTGTAACTGCCGAGTGGGAGATTTCGTTGACACTGCGTATGATTCGAGAAAGCCTGGAAACACCACACTCCATTCAAAATCAGCTTTGTCTCTTGCTCCGAAGCACTAACTCCTTAGTAACTCCTTTTCCACGCATCAAAGTGCACTGCCAACGTTCTCGTATCACTCCTCGAGGGAGTAGGATTACTCTGTCGGTGTGCAGAGCAAATTCCCACTATCGGGGACATTGAGACCTATCGCAAATTAAGAGTGGCATACGTTGTTAACCCTCGCTTAAAGGAGCTTCTAGGACACCTTACTGTTTTTTGAGAGTGTATTGTTCTGATTTCCTAATCCCGTTAGGCTAAGGTTAAGGAGCCTAAGGTAAAGCGCATCCTTGCGATCCCTTTCGTGGAAGTGTGGGCTGGTCCTCCTTTTTTCGGGGAAAACCTGATAATTCGTAGTTTGCACCCCGAAAAAATGAATAAGGATCAGGCTAAATCCGATTTCTCTGTGACGTTTGTCGTCTCGCCAAGGATAATAATAAACGCAGCTGTAACAAAAGTAATGAACGCTGCCCAACTATTGGTGGCCTTTTGGTGCAAGAGACCAGATAACCTGGTGGAGGCTCTCGGTGCTGTTTCGGGTCTTTCCCCTCTGGCACCTCTCAAGCAACTTCTTGTCGCTCAAACGCTCGTAAATGGGCAGCAAGGCCTGGCAAACATGAGGGGGCAGGTTGCGAGGATGCTTTGGTGATGGCTCGCCCCTAGCCTCTGCGGCATTTTGACGGCACCACGAGTTGGAGCCTGTTGGGCAAAACGTGTCGTTTGATTCAGAGTCAGTGGAGGTGATGTGGTAGTAGGTCGCCATCACTGCCTTGTACGTGGCGTCCACGTCTCCCTTCTGCGTTTTTAGCGCCCATCCGTAATATGAGCTTAGTCTTGTAATAAGGTCTGCTGTGAGCCGACCCTTCCCACCGAAGCTGTTACCGCAAAAATCACGGAGTCTAAACTGCCAGACAACAAAACCTCCGATTTCTCCCCGGTCTTCCTTATAGAGAACAAAATTCCCGGTACTATCTCACCGGTATTGCTCTTTAAAACAACTCCCAATTTTTACCCCCCCCCCCACCGAAGTAACAAAAAAAAGCCGGAAACAAAGGGTCCTAAATATAACGCGTTTCCAGAGCATTGTATTGTTTATCTCAGCGTGTACTGCATCACTTTACTGCTTAGGATAGGTTAAGGAGTCTTAAAGCAAAGGGTGTCCTAGCAGTCCTCTTGCTTCTAGAGCGTACAACACTGTTTTCTTCACAAACCTCAATGAGCACGACCAGAACGCTCGCCAGAAGTTTCCACGAATGATACATCGTCTGGATATGGTGAATTCTTTCCACGCCTGTTTGAGGAGTCTCGCGGTGTTGCGCTGCGGCTCTAACAATCCAAAGGGAGTCTTAAAAATTCCTTTTTCGTGGGAGTATAGCTGCTTGCTGCATATTTTGACTCCTTTTCGAGAGTTATAGTGCGCTCATCGCACACGTCATCTCCCTCGACGAAGTAGGTTCGCTCAAAGCACTGGTAAACGCACCCATCGGGAAGTATTCCAGACGGAGCTTAAAACCATGGTAAAGAATTCTGCTGGCTTGTGCGCTCTTAAACAAATGTATACCCTTTGGGGTGTATATTTGCCACACAACAATATTCGTCATCTGCCTTGCTTGCGTTTCATTTCTTTAAAATGCTGCGCTCGCTACTTTCCTGTCGAGAATGCTCTGTCACGCTGTTATCGCGCATGTCGTTCGTGACTTGGAAGTACCGGGCTCGCAGCGTTAAAGAAAGGAAATGCGGACAAGACGGATGACGATTTTCTTTGTGTGGCAAGATACGACCCAAAAGGTGTAATTTTGTTTAAGAGTGTGTAGCACAGTCCAAAATCTGCAAAAGCTGTGCCTTCCTTTGCATTAGACCTTCGCCTAAACACTGGTGCTCCGGAATCAGTCGAAAATTGTTGAAATTATTAAAATTGTAATTGAATTGACTCACTCGTGGGCTTTGGTATCTCCCAAAGCAATACTGGGGCTACGATAGACGCTATACCGGAGGACTCCGGATTAATTTCGAAGCACTCGGGGCGCTTTGTAATGTGCACATAAAAAGTAAGTACGCAAGCGTTTATTAATTTATTTTTTTGAATCCTACCTCGCCAGCGAGATCTGGTCGCTGCCTGCCGGGGATCGCACCCGCGACCTCGCGCTGAGCATCAGAACGGCAACACCGCTGAGCCACCAATTGAGCGTATACCTCGTCGTGGAGTGAATGAAAAATCTCGACATGGAGTCAAATGCGTGTATAGCAAGCAATGACTCCTTTCTAAAAAGAAGATTCGCCACAACGTTCCTTGACCTCCTATGAGTGGAAGAATGTCGCCATTTCCTATCCAACTGCGAGGAAACGTCCCATTTCTTCACAAGACTGAACCAATATTTCGCGTTCCTTTTCTTCTCTTTTTGGCCAGGAAACGGACATGTCGGTGGCCGTTGTTATCAATGTGATTAGGGCGAACACCAAAAGGGGCGACAACCGTTGTCGGATTGCTAACGCAACCGGGCGATGGTGCAATTTCGAAACTGAATACGGCGTCCTATCGATGTGGCGAGTACTGCAGGACGTTTCTAGAGCCGGATCTGCGTTCAGCCGGCCAAGCAGAGTACGACAGGCAGTTCAGTTGTACAGGGCAGTTCAATAAACTCTCACGGGCTCCCGGGCACAGCGGAAGGGGGCTCGCGTCATTTCCGTCGTTCGCGTAACAGTCAAGAGTATCGTTAAACGTGTTATCAGCGGAGGACAATCTGCACCTCCAAGGCTGGAGTAACGTGACGTGAGGTCCGCTGCATCTGCCATTACAGGGGTCGGATGAGCGCACTCGTTCAGCGAGTGCGCTCATATATATATATATATATATATATATATATATATATATATATATATACACACGAGGTGTTTCAGCGACCATTTTCAAAAATATATAACAGTTGCCTGTGGCCGATGTCACAACTCTAGTTCGTGAGCTGGTCTACTCGAAGCGGCGGACAATAATTGCACAAAAAATTGAGATTCAAAATCAACTGTTCATTAAAAATTCACTAATCAAATTTTTATCTAATTACATTATGGCCCATATTGGAATTTTCAGGTTCTAGCCGTGGAGTTTGCAAGGCGGATCCACGTGGAACGAATTTTCAAGATGACATCAGTTTCGATATACAAGTTCCCGAACTTTGCGGAGAAAGGCATTGGCGTATATATATATATATATATATATATATATATATATATATATATATATATATATATATATATATATATATATGTATATATATATATATATATATATAATCCTTGCGTGTCGAAATTACACCCTAACGTGGGTAAATTTACCAGCGCACGTAATTTATTTCGTTGACGCATCATTTCCCCAACGCTGTGTGTCGGGGGCTATATTCGTTAGAGGCGCATAGCGTTCTCGACTGGAAAATAGCCGACACACTTAGAGAAGTGACGTGCTGCACAAGTACTACACGCTATATAGAAGGATGCGAAGCTGTGAGGGTGCAACATCACTAAGGGAGAACGTACACGTACATAGTGCACGCGCTGGACCTACGAAAGTCGAAAGCAATCGATAGTTTGTCCACGTCTGGACCCGTTGCCAGATCCTCGAAGGAAACAGCGCAAAGGACGGGGCACGCGAGCGGCCAAGCCCAAACACACACACACACACACAAACACACACGCGGCCCTCGCTTCTCCCGTCTTTGCCCTGTTTTCTTCAAAGGGGCTGCCAGTATACCAACTGTCTTGGATTCACAGCGTTAGAGTATAGTTCGAGAGCGTTTGGATTGCCGTGTCGCGGATAGTAATGCAGGACGCGTGTAACGTACCGTGCCACCAATGCGCATGCGCGCACCCTCTGTGGCTCGCGTGGACCGCAACCGATTTACCGCCGACGCATGTGTGGCGGATGTTTCGCCCTTATCGAAGTGGGTCGAATCGCGGAGCGCTAGGCCTAGCCGCCACTGCCGTCGCCTTCTGGGAGCGCTGCTAATTGGGACTCCTGCACTCTGGCGATACAAGGCGTATGGATGGAGGGGGGGGGGCGGCATCGCTATCGCCATTCCTCCCTTTTCTGCCAGCTCCGTTTCTCGTAATGCGTTTCTGCTTTAATTCGAAGTCAGGGTGCTGCTGCCTGCTGCCCGAGACGGAAGTGTTGAAGGATACCCGTTGTTCGAATCCCCATCATTCTTTCTCTTTTTTTCTCCGTACATAGGCTGACTCAAAAGTTTCGACGGAAGGATGCTGGGGAGTTGCATCAGCTTCACTGCAATAGGCTGCGCGTGCCCTTTTCGCGCGGTTATATGCGCGTTGGTCGCGAGCAGTGCTCGACAAATGCAGGGTCGCCGCACTGTGAGCGCGATCGCTTGTGACACTGTGCATGCCGTGACCCGAGGCGGCATGCAGGCATATCGCTTTGATCACTGCGTCACTTGGTGAGGTCGTTGATGAAGGACTGAAACTGCAGTCGTCGGCGACAACGCCTTGAACTAAAGAAACGACATTTCGGAGCTACGTGCATAGCTGCTCGAAGAAAAAGGGCACGTGGGAGGATAACAGTGGTGGGCGCTGTAATATGAAGCGTAGAAGTGAATTCGCTAGAGCTTTTCCACATGCGGAGTGGTATTACGTCATCGTGCCGTTTCTTCATCCGTCCTCCATTACAATCATCGCCTTTGTAGAAAATTGCGCGCTCGCTAGTTTTTGATCGGGAACGACACACATGCCCGGTTCAGTGTGCCGTAGCGTTCCCGACGGTAATGTCGCGAGAGCAGAGTGCAAAATATTGTGCACAGAAGATTAATGACAATTATTGCTGCGGGACAAAGATAAGCCCTAAATGCGTATCATTCTTTTTTAGTGCAAATTTGTGAAGCAGTATTGCTTTAATCTCCGGCAGACCCTTTCTTCTATAGCATTTCTGATACCTTCATATACTTGAACGCGTTTCGCCGAATACTTTCCTGCTGCAGGAACGATATAAAAAGCTTTTATAAGATGCACACTGCGTTCCTGGCAGGAGAGTACCAAGCACGCATCGTTAAAGATGCAACTTTGGAGGGTGTAACTCCAGCTTTACACTCCTCAAGATTACACCTTTAAAATGGTACTTGTGAATGGAAGTACACTCTTGAACAAAATTACACCCTTTGGGTCGTATCTTGCCGCACAAAAATCGTCATCTGTCTTGTGCGCATTTCCTTTCTTTAACGCTGCGAGCCCATTATATCCAAGTCACGAACGGCATGCGCGTTATCAGCATGACAGAATTCTCCACAGGAAAGTAGCGAGGGCAGCATTTTCAAGAAACGAAACGCAAGCAAGGCAGATGACGATTATTGTTGTGTGGCAAATATACGCCCCAAAGGGTGTACATCCCTTAACTCCATCTAGGCGCGTACATAGCGTTCCTGACAAGAGAGCACCCGACAATCAGAGTAACACACACATAGACACAAATTCCACGACCTCCTTTATGGCAAAGCTTTTTATTGTTACGCACATCAAGGAGCGTCCTCAGTGATGTGCACAGTCACTTTCCTTTTTTTGCACTCTTCTACATTGTTATGAGTAATGTACTATGAGACGCCGAGAAGAACATGGGGACACTGACAGGACGGTATGCCGGGAGCATGACGTTAAATCAGGATAATGCAGAGAAATTCGGTGGCGCGATTATCATTGTGCTACAGACTCACACCCCAAAAGTTGTCAATTCCTAAGCTTGCACAGAAATGAGACACCAAGACGAACAATACGATTAATTGTTGGGTGACAAAATGACACCTTTGCAGGTCTGAAATTTTAATAGTGTACCTTTGCGCCATTAGGGGTGAAAAAATCACTGTTTAAGTATCCGCTCATTGCGTAGTATGCTTGAGAAGAAAACCGAAGGGCACACGGCCGTTAAAGTGGCCCTGAAATGAAACAAACTAATCTGAAACTTTTTTTTCCTTGTTTCTAATATGGTTTAAGCAAGGCAGTTGAGTGCTTTGTGACGTCACGTGTTCAGCGTGGTGTCGCCACCCGTCATTTTCTTTCCTTTATTTCTTATGCCTTTTAGAGCTTGCCAAGCCTCCGCGTCTGGTACATTTACAACAAGAGTAGGACTCAACTGAGAAGATATTCGAACTTACTCCTTCAATTTTCTTTTTATGAAATCGCCCGCGAATAGGGCAACGATTACTTTTTTTTCCTTACTGCTGCAGTGGCGTCGTATGTGATATGACTGAGGTTAATGAGGCCTTCTTGCCCAGACACTCCTAACCACCCAGACTTTTCTTCTCCTTGTAGTCAGCTCACTTAAGGCACACTAATGGAAAAGGCTGCCCACCTCGATCGTGCTATATCGCGGTTCGCGTTTGAAATCGCTCGTTATAGTCAACGGGCGTTTTTCCAAGCAATACGTCAAGCCAATGAATCGTAGACACCAGTTTTGCACAATTTTTCACTGCATATATCGGGAGCTTGACAAATCTTTTTAGCGCCTTTCGTAGTCAGTGGTTGGTTTGGGGCACATTAAATGGCATTAGTTGATAGATAGATAGATAGATAGATAGATAGATAGATAGATAGATAGATAGATAGATAGATAGATAGATAGATAGATAGATAGATAGATAGATAGATAGATAGATAGATAGATAGATAGATAGATAGATAGATAGATAGATAGATAGATAGATAGATAGATAGATAGATAGATAGATAGATAGATAGATAGATAGATAGATAGATAGATAGATAGATAGATAGATAGATAGATAGATAGATAGATAGATAGATAGATAGATAGATAGATAGGAGTCAGTCCACTCTTACAAAGCAACACTCGAACTATGCAGAGTTGCCAAAGTGAATTCAGGATAATTAAGATTACGTGGACTTTAAAAACGTGCACCCACTGTTCGGCCCGTGATTGTTTCTTCATAGACCGCCATCAGAATGTGCCCGCCACGACGTGGCATCGAACCCACGACCTCGTGCTCAGCAGCAGAACTTCATAGCAATCGAGCTACCGCGATTGGTGCTCAAAAAATAGTGGCCACAATGATATATCTTTGCTTTACGCCCAACGTATGAACGAACCCGAGCCGAATTTGGGTTTTGTGCAAGCGCAGTGTTGCTGATACTACTTAATGAGTATACGCTAACTAGCTCTCGTCCGCAATTTCTAAAGCTCTGTAATTTTTTAAAGCGCCTGAACTCTCTAACGTTATCTCTAAACTCTAACATTGAGCAACGTGCCCAAGCCCGACCGTATATAGTCCAACGTCAGTATAAATTGAAGCGTCCTTGTTTCAGCTTAGGGTGCCGGAACAGTGCTTCGCCAACCGCAAGCGCCGGTAACAAGGGCCTTGAAACAAGCGAACAATATTTATTCGGTTAACTTCAAAATACCGTACACTAGGCGAACGGTTCAGAGCAATCGTTCAAGCCCAGAGGCAGCTATCCTACCCCTTGGCGTGGCACATTCCTCGCGCACTTGTTGCGTCGGCCCACCACAATCTCACCCGTTACTGCTTCCGTTAGTCTGCAACATGAAGGCATCGTTGCGCATGCGCAGTGGTGCGCCGACTCTTGCGTGAGGGACCGGCGATTGTCCTAGCTGCGTCACGCGGTCACGTGCTGGGAGCCGTCTGCGCGTGCAGTCCGCGGAACGATGCCGTTCCATTGCCGATCCCGACAAAATGGACGCACAATCTTCCCTCCATCAAGACGCGCTCACGCAGCACTGCTTGTTTGTCGTCTGCTTCGAGACGTATGTCGGCTTTTAGCTGACTGCCTCGATGCGCTCTGGAACCAGCCGTAAACCACGCATAAGGGAGTGGTCGCGTACCATAGAACTGCACGCGTGACCAGCCCCTGGAAGCTCTCGAGGCAGCCGCAATCAGGCCATGATCAGACCGTAATGAAAGCCGCACCGTTCGGAGGATCAGGGGCAAGCACGCCATATGTGCAGCGGCATGCACCATAACCACTTCTTATACGCTTTTGCCGCGTTCTGCGCCGGCTGTTAACTCGTGGGAAGGTGTGCGCTGGGGATTCCCCATCTAAGCATGCAGCAAGGAGGTCACTGGCCTCGCGGAAATGTACTGCGAGGCGACCAGGCCACGTCTTTCTTTCTTTCTACCGTTTTCTGTTTGAGTTTTAAAAAAAGGCGACCGGATGGCTTCGACGCACTGGACCTGCTAAGAAGAAAGCCAGACAGCAACTGTATTTATGCTTTACTTGGAGTTGGAAATGGCAAGGCGCTATGTAGCCATTGTGGGCTGTTTTGTCCTTCTGAACGGGCGAAAGGAACACGCTTTCTCCATTTTGTGAGGCACGCGGTATGTGACAGGTCACAAAGTTGTTAGAGAGCAACACCGACGATTTTTATTTAACGCAGGAGGAGGCGTGGTTGGGCCGATCATGATAATCGATCTTCGTCAATCAATAAACCAACCTGTGTTTTCTGTCCGTACAGAAATATAGACAGAGGAGTCTGTGGAATAAAGAAAGAAGCCGCTTAAGAAGCTTGACAGGTTCACAGCCCTTTATGCTATTGGGAATGGCCAGCACAAAAAAAAAAGAAGAATGATGGGACGGGGTCACGGGGGTAAGACCACTACCTCTTGCTTAGCAGTGCAACACCAAAGCCACTATATATGGCATCACGGTGGTAAAGAAAACTTTTTCAAACTTTAAAGAAATAACTGTACAACATATAATGCCATTATAGTCATACTGCTAAAACCTCAGCAGAGAGTGGACAGTATGCCTAAATAAATATGTCAGAGCGATTGAACACGCAATGATGCTGTCGCATCACGGTTGCTGAGAAGCAAAAGTAAGTGCGAGTTTCTTTTTTATGTATGCGGACATGAACAAAATTTGTATGGTACATTCGCCAGGGCATTTTGGTCATATTGCCTTTGAGGCAGTATACGTGTATACCAAATTGTGCGACTGCTACTATATCAACCTCGCATATAACGGATGGACAAAGAGAGAAAAGAATGAAAAGAATGCATGATAAATCCTTACCAACTAGCTCAGCTGTCTGTCGTTCTAAGAAAAGAAGGGTTCAGCCATTATTTACAAAAGCTTATGAGAAAGCAAGGAACGTCGAACTTTCCAACACCAATCGCGCCCTAACGCGACCCCCTTTTCTACTTAATGTGAGCTCGGTGTCCCCTGAAGTCTTTCCGGGGCGTTGGAAAACACTGCGGATAACCGCTTGGTGGCGCTTTCGAGCATTTGTTAAGTGAACGTATTGCAAATGCCGCATTTAACTGACGCTCTTGAAATTTGCCGACGTATACCACACATAAGATGCTCCCTATTCCCTCACAATGTCAACTCTGTGGCACGTTTTCTTTCAAGTGAGGCATTGGGCGAACTCCCTATACACGATTCGTAAAATA
The DNA here is from genome assembly GCF_023375885.2 of Dermacentor andersoni. Classification (NCBI taxonomy): domain Eukaryota; kingdom Metazoa; phylum Arthropoda; class Arachnida; order Ixodida; family Ixodidae; genus Dermacentor; species Dermacentor andersoni. The sequence continues at coordinate 121,138,978 of NC_092820.1, forward strand.
CGCTTGTCAAGCTCTAGAAGGCATGTACAAGTAATTTTCTCCAAAGGTTGTAAATTATCTACGCAGTTCAAGCTTTGTGAACTATTCAGACATAGCATATGTCCTGTAGTCTTTCTGAATGTAATATTGTTTGCACCTTTGTTTCTCCTAATGTTGCCGTAATACTTTGAAATTTAAACAGGAAGAAAACGAGGGTACATTAATCATAAGCGCGCCTCTACAAATAACCTCGGGCATGACAGCGCGAGCACTCATCCTTGCCTTTCGTCGTTCTACATCAAGGCGTGGCATTCCATCTACAGTTCATTCCGACAACGCCACGACATTCGCGTAGCTGTTCCAAACGACTGCAGTTGCTGCTCGGCGAGACCTTCCGCGACCACCCAAGTGCCCACCGTATAATGTGGAAGTTCATCGCCGAATGATCTCCGCGTGTGGTGGGGGGGCGGTTTCGGTGAGTGCCTCGTCCGGACAATTAAGGATGCGCTGAAGCGCTACCTTGGACGAAGCAGTCCCAGTTCCGAAGAACTGCTCACAGCACTGGCAGCGATAGAAGCGATTGTCAACTGCGGCCCTCTAACGCAGCTCTGCGAGGACACCGATGGTGCAAATGCGCTAATGCCGTCGCGCTTCTTAACCGGCAAGCACATAGCGGGACTGCCACCAAGAACCACTGGCTGATTGCCTATAGCTCCGCCGCGCACGGCTTCCGAAGGCGGGTGGAGTCCAGATATGAGCTTCGACCCTGGGACCTACGTGCCCGAACCCCTTGGTCAAATAAAGTTCTCTCTCTCTCCATCGATTATGGAAACGCTGGAAGAAGGAATGTGCCTCTCCTCTGCTCCGTTCGTTTCTGCCAGCCATCGTCCGGACTGAGAGTTGGCGACTTAGTGATTGCCATGGACGACAACGTGCTGGCGCTGCAGTGGAATCTCGGCAGAGCGGTCCAGGCGTTTCCAGGCGCGGACGGCATCGAGATATATTTCAATATCGCCTTCCCAAACAGCCAGCAAATCAGGCCCACCGCTCAACCGTTGTGCCCTTTGGAGGCAAACGACCGCGCCGCTGCCCCGGGAGGATGTTGAGTCTACCGCGGGAAAGCTGTGGCGGGAAACGCCATACGTCGCACAAGACAACTAGGGAAAACTAGGTCGAAGCGGGAGGCGAGTGGTGCTGCTCGTGAACACGGAATAAAAAATAAAGGAAAAAGAAAAGGAAGAAGTGTTCGATCAGGGCAACGCGAGTGTCGATCTCTTCTCCGTCGCTACATCATCTTTCTTTATAGGTTTCCATTTTTCTTGTGGAGAACCGAGGTAGTTGTGGAATCTCTGTAGATATTTCCCAAGGTACTCCCGCACCCCTCCTGTACTCCTTGATTACGCAATGCCTCCATGACTGCTGGAATCTCTACTGAGTCAAATACCTTTTTCATTATCTATGAAAGCCACAATCTCCGCAGTTTGAGGTTCAATGCTTGTACGCACGCCAGTTCCGCATTTCAATTCAGAGACACCGTTTGCTTAAAAGAGCGTCGTGGTATGTTCTTTTCAGCCCAGTGAGTCGCAAGCCATTTTTTTTTCAACGTGTACTGAACTGTACACACGTGACCTCTGCCTAACGACTCGCAGGTTACATTGTAGTACACGTTATTAGTTCTGTGTTTGAAAGAGGGGGAAACGTTGGCGAAAGAGGGCGTTAGGGTAACTTCCTTCTTTTCGAGGATGATGACACAGCGCTAAACTATTGTACCCGTGCAGACACTTTCACTCTCAATTGAAAATAGTAGCAACGCTGTTTATGCAGTTGCAAACGATTATCTCTACCGTTCTGTAACTATGGCAACTTCCTTCCGAACCCCAGAGCTACAACGTTCCTCTGCCCCTCTATACGCATGTCGACATTCTACATTTCGAATTTCAACGCACTCGTGTAGCTAAGCTAGTAAGTTGAACTGAGAGGAAAGTACACTGTAAACGAAAATAAACCCATCTGGGAGTTTTTAAGAGGTGATGTGCCCTAAAGCCTCCCCTCCTCAAATATTTACTCCGATGTATGGGAGCAAAACAGCGCCATTCCCTCGTTTCACTCCGCTGGCTAGCTGCGGGAGTATTAAGGCGACATGACACGATTTTACTCCGCTTAAAAATCTTGTTCTCCCGTGAAACTCCGACAAGGAGTCTTAAAAAACTCCCCTCCGCCGATACAGGTTGGTCACGTGGCGCTTCCCATGAGGCTGTGCGCCTCGCCAGCGACCGGGCGCGTTCGGCGGAGCGGGCAGTGCTCATGGATGACGGTTTGTTTACGTGTGTGAAGTGTCGTTCCGTGACAGCGTTTCGTCAATTTGTTTCCCGTATTTCCTTCAAGAAAGTGTTATAGGCATGCCTGAAGCTCACTGTATCTCAGCTTCAAGTACATTAGCTGTGATCACTTTGCTGACAACGATGATTGCAAGAGCCACGTTTTCAAGTGCGGAAAAAGGCTTAGGTATAGCTCGAAGCTGCTCACTGGCTCGTGATGTCGGCTCACGTTCTGGCTGTGTTTTCGTGCTGCGTCACCCTGTCTTGTGTTCTTCAATACGTGAAATGCGACTTCTATGTCCTTTTGAGTACATGCTGACAACGTCCAGTGTAGTGTTTGAAAGAACCGCGTAGCAATGGCAACAGCAGCCACTGTTCGAGCGACGACATCCGTGCTAGTCGCGCATGAATGGCGTAACCCAAGTTCGTTGCGTTGCTGTGTTGCCAGTGAGAAAGACCGGAGTGCAAGCAACTGTTTTTATGTGTCTGTGAACGGATATCCTCGCCCGAAGAAAAACGGTAGGACATAAGTATGCGTACTGAAAATAAAGCTTCTTATTCAGCGATGTGAATCGAATTGTTATCGCGCCTATAGGTTTTGGTCACGTCGTTGCTTCCGATATTGCATTAACGTTACGCTCTATCCGAGACACTGATTTAGACGCATGCCTGCTGGCTCCGAGTTTAGGGATTCGCTCGACAGATCAGCGATGTAGCTCCTTTTCGCAACCGAGACAGATTGCTTGGACGCAGAGAAAGTAGTGCGGTGTATAAAATGTATAACTGCGCATTTTTCGGTGTTACGTCGGCTGCTGCGGGTCATGCTCACACGTAATAATTTTTGCTCGCTGCCACTATATTGCAAAAATTTAATTTTGCTATGAAGCACACGCACTTACATCTTTCTTGCTTACTGTAACTAACGCACTACTTTTTGGTCGCGAACGCCGGCAGTGTGCGAAGTCGCTTCAGCACTCACAGATTGGCATGATAATTTTGAAAAATTACGCCATTAACTTTTTTCTCTCACTATTCTGAATTAACAGTTTTGTGTTGATTAAGGTATTCTGTTAATTTCAGAGAGGCAGATCTCGTATGAACGAGCATGTGAGTCGTAATTCTGAAAACAGCACTCCTGCTCCCTAGGCGGTTTCGAGGCACACAGTATCGTGGCTATATATACTGGCACCGTTGCTTCTTGAGTATCACGTGTACTTGGGATGTAAATAAAGAAAAAAAAAACGTGTACTTGGGATGTTTTTCTCGTTGCGAAAATTATGTATCTTCTGCAGGCACTGTATTGTACACGTAAGCACATTCAAAAATTTCACCGAATCTTTGCCACGTTTATCTGGTGTTCTACGTGGGAGCGAACATCAAGGACAAATTTGTTTCGTCGAGTAAATTTGTTTCGTCGAGTAAAGAAAGGTGGTATGTCGGTGTGCCACTTGTTTCTTCAGCAGGTTGTATCACGTTTCATATTGATAAGGGACGAAAGAGACCCGTTTCTATGTTTTTTTTTAAACCATGTTAACAGTTTCTATGCCAGATTTTTTTGTTTCTTCAGCCATTGGCCCTCACTACACAATTTCAAGGTTCTTGCGGGAAGTTGTAACGTCCTATCGTTTCCTTAGGGCGAGATTTTCCCTTGAGTACCTCTCCAATGTAAAAAGAAAGCGTCTTATGAAGGATCTCATTGAAAGTGTGTTCCCTGTTCCAATGTATCGGTTAATTTTTCAAGAAGGGCCTGGGCAAGACGTACTTAAAAGGGTTAAAAATATGTGTATACCGGCGAACGTTAAAACATTCTTCTTCAAGCTTCACACGGGAACCTTGCCTGTTAAAACGTGGCTGGAGGAAAGAGGGATTGATGTGCCATGGGGAAGCAGATGCTTTCTGTGCAACAAAGCTGAAACGATTGAACATGTTTTCATTGATTGTAATAATGCCATATTCTTTTGGGATATATTACAAAGAACGTTAAAGATAGACCTACCCCTCAATCCACATGGCATTCGTTTTTTACCCCCTGAACGCGATTTTGAACAGATGGATGTTATATTTTTACTAGGACTGCACGCAGTATGGCGTAGTCTGTTGGCATATAGACATTGTGATGTTAAAGGCGGAAATGTCTATGAATATTTTGTGGAAATGGTTGTGAAGGTACGTGACGTGTACAAGATGAATGACTGTGATGAAGCTGTGGTGTCAATGCTCGATACTTTGACACATATAAAACGAGTGTGATCTATGATCACAAACACTTTTGAGGCTTGTAGCCAAGCTGGAAATAAAGAAAAAAAAAGTACGTGGGATGTCTTTCAAATTTCTGCATTGGGCGTTTCTGAAATGTTTATGTATGTCATGATATATGTGCTTTCATTGACTTGTTTCGTCGAATTCGACACGGTCTCGTGTGCATATTTCCAAATTTGACCAGCAGTCTCTTTATGTAAAGACCTTCGCGCAAACTCACGGTATATATGCCTCTTTTTATACTGCCGTTGCACCTCGAAAAAACTCCGTCAATTGCAAAGCAATAAATAAAGAAAAGACAGAAAAAATACTCCCATAATTCCACGCAAAAATTCCGCTCGTAGGGAGTAAAACTTCTACTCCGATCATAGGGAGCATAATAAACTCCGAACCGGGGGGTCGCTAGAGGACAAGCAGTATACTCCCACCTCGGAGTGATTTCCGTTTACAGTGTACTACGTTGTTGATATAGCTACGGGTCTGAAAGATTGCACGCGTTCACACTTCAGTGACTGAACAGACGCAATTTGTGCAACGGGGTTACAGTAACTCCATCCAGGCCCCGAAAGTCTCGCGCCCCGCCGCACATTGAAAACATGTGTCACGTGGCTCACCTCCATAGTTTCGAATTGAAATGTTTGCACAGTTCTGCATTTCGACGTCCAAGGCACCGTTAGCGAAACAAAAGGTTGTGCAAACTTCCTTTCTTTCTACTTCTAGGGGGCAAAGGGAGAAAGAATATGCTCTCTTGTTATCTCTAAAGATGTGAGCAAAGAGTTACTTCTGTGATAGGGTCACTTCCTGCGAAGAGCAAATTTTTATGCTAGAAAAATTTTAATTCTGGGAAATTGCTTTTAAAGAAAGAGCCACCTCGAATGTGAAACATTAGACATCTCTGCTGCTTGTAAAGTCATCACTTCGTCGCTTATGCATGAACAAATGTTGAACCAAAAGAATGTCTCGCAGTCTATGAATATGTCTTGGTTTGTCTCGGGCCGACTTCTCAGCCTGTCGTATCATTATAAAGTTTTCTCTCTTTCTTGCTCATCAAGTGTCTGAAATAGAAGAGACGGTGAGTGGCCGCGCGCAGCCGTGGCCAAAACCATTGGGCGTTCGAGAATAAGCTTCGTGTCATTCTTTACCATATGCAGTGTCTGTGAATGGCGATCGTGTATTGATGTGTATACATAATCTTTGACTGTACACGCTCATGTGAATTTTCATCAATCTTCTTTTGCACTTGAGTGCACATTTTGTCTTTGACTTTGCAGTTTTTTCTGCCCTTCAAGATTGTCCCAGAGGGAGCTTCGGCTTAGCATGGTCAAATATTGCAGTGGGAGCTTTGGCCTAAATATGTTCAAAAGTGTTGTTTTCAATGGAGCGTCGGCGTTGCATGGTCCGTAGCATTGTTTCCGGTGGGAGCTCCAGTTTATCGTGATAAAAAAAAATTATGGGGTTTTACGTGCCAAAACCACTTTCTGATTATGAGGCACGCCGTAGTGGAGGACTCCGGAAATTTCGACCACCTGGGGTTCTTTAACGTGCACCTAAATCTAAGTACACGGGTGTTTTCGCATTTCGCCCCCATCGAAATGCGGCCGCAGTGGCCGGGATTCGATCCCGCGACCTCGTGCTCAGCAGCCTAACACCATAGCCACTGAGCAACCGCGGCGGGTAGTTTATCGTGATCAAAATTATGGTTTTCAGTGATAGTTTTCATTCTAGCATGCTCAAAAGCGCGTTCTTAGGTGGGTGTGCGGTTTAGTATGGTCAAATTTCTCACTAGGAAGTTCGGCTTAAGTATGATCAAAAACACGGTCTGACCGCTATGGGGATCTTAGGCTTTGAATAGTCCGAAGCATGGTTTGCATTATCAGCTCTGGCTTAGAATGATAAAAATTCTGGTTTTAAGTGAAATGTTTGGCTTCGGCATGCTTAGTGCTAAACGGGAGCTTCGGCTACCCAGGATGAAATATTTTTAGTCGGAGCTTGTGCTTCAGTGTCATCAAACGCATAGCTCTTCTCAATAACACCTCGCTTTGCAGTGTCCGAAGCCCAGTTTTAAATCGAGGCTCCGGCTATAGCTTTGGCTTTTCAATGAAAACATTGCCTTCTGCATGCTCAAAAGCACTGTTTTAGGTGGGAGTTTCGGTTTAGAGTGAACTATGACATCGTTTTAGGTCGGATGGTTGGGATGCGGAAACTCGAAACCACGGTCTCCAGCGTGGTCGCGGAAGTCATGCTTAGCATGATCAGAAGTGTGGGTTTCAACGTGCACGAGCCTCGGCTTAGCATTGTCCAAAGCGTGGCTCTCAACGAGTACTTAAAGCCTTAGTCCTTAGATGACGTCACATGTATAGAGCGCACAGGCCTTCTGCTATCTGCAAGGCGTTAATCGAACCCGCCACCTCACGCTGAGCGGCAGTCAGCCAGAGCTGCTAAAAACCACGGCGGTGGGTAAACCACAGCGCTTCCTAGAAAAAATTATATAACGGAAATCCTTGAGGGAGTCCTGGTCATACAATTCGGGGTTGAAAACAGAACTCAACGGTAAGACAGGGGACGAAGAAAGAAGCCTAGGAGGCGAGCGCTGTCTCACAAGTGAAACTTTATTGGAATCTATATAGTGATGATTGTACTTGCCTTTTTGCTGCGTTGTGGGTTTGTTTTTTGTTGCCATCTGCGGTTGTATTTTGCTTACTCTTTCGTTTACATTTTGCTTCTGTATGTGCGTGTATTCCGGGTAGATCGCAATAAAATTTCAGTTGTGAGACAGTTCTCGTGTCGTGCACGTCACTATCGGTCCCTCGACTTTGCGCTGTGTTTCGCTTGCAGCAACGAGTCCTATCCAACGAGCTCAACTTGCAGGCCCGCTGGTTCTACAGCTAGTGCCTACGTGAGCTGCATGCTCGGCCACCGTGGTAATGGTGGACAGCGCGTGAACCTGGCCCAGTCTTCGACCTTCTGTCCTTCCAACGGCCCCGCGACTTTTCAAGTTGATATAGTATTGAAAAAATATAGCCTTATAAACGCAACGATTCGCAATATTTATGCATGAGGCGCAGGAACTTATTGTCTCCACGCACAAGTAAAAGAAAAAGCGATTTCTTGGAAAGTTAGAAAGAACGTCGAAGAACGTTTGGAGGAACAGGCAAGAATGTCAAACGAATCCGTGTGCATACTCTACTCGTCATTCCCACGGTATACAGCGCTGAACAGTCGCAGCGCCAGAGCGCCTTCTGGTGACTTTTCTGGGAAACTTTGGGGCGTAAGCCTGGTCGCTCGCGGCCGCGTTTGACAGACTGTTTTTCGCGTTCAGCCTCGTTGAATCCGGATGCCCACACAGGGCTGCGTATATAGAAAACGAAAGGGATCTCCACGGCCGGCTGTACACACAGAGGCGGCGGATATCGCGTCCTCCGCCGCCTGCCAGCGTACTCGGATCGCAATTAGGCGCTTCCTGTGGGTGGAAACGGCGTTTCTTGGCAAGGCGCGCCTCGCGAGTTGAGCCCCCCGTGCGGCGAGCCTTTCCGCCACAGGCGCGTATTCCGTAAATGTGACCCGGGACGCGTTCCAAAACCAGCGCGGCTTCGCGGAAAGGAAAAAGAAAAAAAAAGAAAACGCTATCACCGGGCACACGAGACGAATTACGAGTCCTTCAGTCCCTTTATTTTTTTTTTTTTTAAAAAAAAACCTCGTCTATCACGATCGGCTTCCCTTTCCAACACGTACGCGGCCGTTTGTGTATTGCTGAATTGTATTTTGCCAGTGCTGACATATGGGGCAGAGACTTGGGGACTGACAAAGAAGCTTGAGAACAAGATAAGGACCGCGCAAAGAGCGATTGAACGAAGAATGTTAGGCATAACTTTTAGAGACCGAAAGAGAGCAGTTTGGATCAGAGAGCGAACGGGTATAGACGATATTCGAATAGAGATTAAGAGAAAAAAATGGCGCTGGGCAAGTCATGTAATGCGCAGGTTAGATAACCGTTGGATCATTAGGGTGAGAGAATGGGTACCAAGAGAAGGGATGCGCAGTAGAGGACGGAGAAGACTATAGGTGGTGCGACGAAATTAGGAAATTTGCGGGTGCTAGTTGGAATCGGTTGGCGCAGGACAGGGGTAATTGGAGGTCGCAGGGAGGAGCCTTCGTCTTGCAGTGGACATAGAATGTGATGATGATGACGAATCGTATACGGTTGAGTCTTGCACATTGAACCATAGAAGTCGCTGAGTGACTCTGCCGTTCATATACAGGCGGCGATGCTACGCGCAGAGAGAAATGCACGCGAGCACAAAGCATATATGCACGAACACAACATCTGGCAATTACAGCGTTGCCCCCAGCAGTAGAGGCGTCTGGAATCGTGCCGGCAGGTATATTCTCAACAATAAGCTCCTTATAATTGACACGGCTTCACTTGATAACTATTTAGTTATGGTGTAACGGACGTGTTGTAATCGCAGGACCGAAGTTCGTTTCATTGGCTGTTTATTCGGGCAATGACAAAAGAACAAATAAGTACAGCCGCGTATCCAAATAGTACGAATGCCGATATGCAATACATCACCGCCTTCGATATAGGATTCGGCAAGCTCGCGGCCAAATGCCTTGGCGATCTATGGATCAGTTTCCCAAAGAGCCTTTTCTTCCCCACTGGGAGAAAGAGAGAGAGAGAAAGCAACGAGAGGAAAGGCAGGGAGGTCAACCAGACGAGCATGCGCTTTGCTACCCTACACTTGAGCAAGGGAAATTGGGAACAGAAAGAGGAGGAGAGTGAGCATTGAGTGCGCGTGGTTGGATGCGCAGGAGGACTATAAGCAGTCTCTCAAACCAGTGTGCTTGAAGTACTGCACCAGTGCACGAATCGCTTTTGGTGCCAGTGATGGATGTGGCCGCGGTCCGAGTACCTTTGACTCGGAGAACGGTCTCGAGTCCAGTCGGTTTAAAGCTGTCCTGAGAGGGGCGTTGGTAGTAGAATGATAAAGGAAATCGAGGCGCACCAATGCATTTCGCGGCAGGATTTCAGGCATGTGCATCTTCGATGCTGTGCGCATGTCTCGGGGTTTCATATAGTTAATGGACGTGCAGTGACCGGTTTCAGTTCTATGTAAACAACATGTGTGTCAGTTAATTAGCGAACATCGGATAAACCGGGTTCGTTGGAAATAGGCCCGTTGCATGCGCTTTAAGTCTGGGGACAGGATGCAAGGCTTATTTCGCCTACATAAACTTTTTATCTCCAATTGCGACACAAATGGTTAATTTACTGCATTATAGTGGGCCGGCCCTCAGAAATAAGGGGGGAGGGGGGGTTGCGTCACTGCTACCCTGCAATGTAACTTCTCAGAGCGATCACCTCTCAATGCACCCTGTCCACGAAAATCAGTAAGTTGCGTAGCCACAGCGTCTGATTCACGCAAATGAGTAAGTTATTGCCGCTGTATTTCGCTCGCGTCTCACTATAATGACCTTTCGGAGTCTCCCCCCCCCCCCCCCCCAAAAAAAAAATAGATGCTAAATTCAAATAACTTTTTGTCACGTATTGGCACTTTTTTTTTTAATTTCGTCATGCTTCGCCGAGTAACTGTCTTGTGGTCAGCGTTTACGTGCCCTGACATGTAGGTGCCAATACTTCATGATCCAGAAGCCATGGAGATATCTGGCAGCTTCCGCCAGGGTTAATTCCTGCAAGATATGTCGTTCTTCCAAGAAAAAGATATACAGATGTTTTAGCTCTTATTTCAACATTTTCTCCAATTTGCAGTGCACAACTCAAGTACTTTACTGTCGAATCAGGCAAAACGAACTCAACATGATGGTTAATTTGCTTCCAAACAAAGAATGCATAAGAAGAGGTTAGCGGTAAGATAAGTGTCACTCACAAAATTACCGCTACAATCATCTGGAGACCAATAAAATACGCATAAAGTAACCAATATGTGCTTCAAAAATGAACAGGAAGCAACTGGAATAGAGCCCGTTCTTATCCAGGCGAAGTATATGTTGTTAATTGACTGTTATTTGCCATCTTTATCACCATAAGGAGCACATTCCAAATGCCTGCGCCATGATAACTAATTAATTGCCCTAATTAAGGCGAAATATACAAGACATGCACCAAACGCTGATTCGGGACGCAAATAACACATGTCTAACAGGAAACATGTTCTTGCATCTGCGAAATAAAGAGCGATTTTTTGAGCTGCTGGACCGATTCACACCACGTTCTTTCTTTTTTTCTTTCTTACCTTTTTTTTCGCTTAACACTGTAATGCCCAAAAGAAGTTCTACATCAATGAAAATTACAACAAATGGTTCGCCTCTATCTCTGGCCATGGAATAGGCGGTGTTGCGGTATTTGTATACTCAGAAACAACGAAATGCTATTCGAATGAAACAGTAATTAGTACAGTAATTAACAAGTTAATAATTAATTTGCTGCGAACTATCCAAAACTGAAAACTCGGTCCAGCGTATCAGAAACGCCACTAAAGGCTAAGGGTTAAGATTTCCGTGCTTAAATTAGAATTTCCAGGTATCCAATTCTGCGTAGCATGTAAAATGTGTTTGGTATTACATGGCTAACATTCATGGCTGCTTATCCAAAAAATTGAATTTTCTGAAATGGCGTTTTCACCGCCGCCTCCCCCCCCCTTTTGCCGTTTTCTGAATGCAAAAGAGGCGCGCGAACTGTCCAAGTAGACCATCTTTCACGTACTTGTTAACCACTGCGGTGCAGATCGAAGGCAAGCGGAAAACATTGCAGGCCATAGAATCTGGATGCGGTGCGTTTGAACAAATAAATAATCTGTTCCCCCACTGCACATTTCTTCGTTTTTCTTCTTATGCTTGTCGCTTTTTTGAAATGACCACAGGTCATGTACACTCCAAACCAAAGTGCCATTTTTCACGCTAATGCAACAACCACTGAAGCCACCTGACTAGCCGCTCGGCTCACACAAGAAGGATGCCACCGGGTGCTTGATGAGGTAAACAAGTTTCTATCTTTACTTGTTAAGCCAAGAGGGTGTGAATGAATGAATGATGAACGAAAAAAAGAAAACCGAAATCACTATCCAGATGGTTTCCGTTCGGAGCAGTCCGCCGCAACCCTCGTAACTCTCTTCCAAACCGGAACCAGACGATCGAACGGGACAAAAACAAACAGCAGACGACGCCCCGAGAGCGGGCGATCTTTCCAACTGCAATTTAGAAACCAGACCGAGATATATAGTAAAGTGAACAAAGGCAAAAGCGAGGGAAAGGGGCTCCATAAAAAGTGGCCCCGTGAAATGGGGATTCCCTTTGTGAGCGTGCCGAAATGGGCTGCCGTACCACTTATGCGAAGAATGAACAAAAGAAGAAAAAATAGCATAGAAAGGCAGTCGTCTGGGCGAAAAGACGCGCGGTAGCAGACGATGCTGCAGACGAGCAGCAGACGACAGCATGATGATGGCGATGGAAATACAGCTCTCACCAACGCGCCTTTCTTGCGCCGCCGTTGGCCTGATGGTTGCTTGTTTACAATTCCTGTTTATATCAGCGCGCCCCAACCGCTTTTAAAAACACACCGCCTTAGAGCTGTTGATTCTTCAATTCACCTTCGGGCAAAAGTAGATTTACTAGGGCTCCACTATATTCGAATGAGACGGAGTGTGAAGGAAAAAGAAAGGCGCCAAAGCTGGTGTAAATGTCACGGCTCGTTTAGTGCTTGTAATTTATTGTTTCTCGACATAGAAAAGGCTAAATTGATCTATTTACTGCACCACGCCGAAGCAGCCGTTAACCGCAGTGCTGCAGAGCTAAATAGGCCTCTTTTTATTGCAGCGCTTCTACCCAGCTGAACCTCTCTACGGGTTGATACAGCAGACGAAACGAAAAAAAAAAAAAAATTTAAGAGCGAGAAAAGGCAGACGGCACTTCTGCACGCAGCCTATTCTTCTTGCTGACAAGGTGACATTTTTCATGTGATTAGTGGCCTTGACCCCTGAACCCCATATTTTAAACTTTATTGGCAGAAGACGTACGCGACGAACCTGCCAGCCATCTGTCGCATATAAAAATTGTAAGTTCTTCCCTCGCACGGAACTAGGTAGAATGGATCTTACTTGAAGCAGACGACACACATATGAACGAATAGAGTATGCGTTTACACAGACACAAAAGTATAGGGTAAAGAAAGTTAGCTAGTTCAAGAAAAATACTACTGGTCCCAGTCGCACCGGAAGTACGATAAGCTGCTTGTAGAGTGCAGATGGCAGAGAGGTTACGTTGTAGCCAACTCTATGGTGCTTTGTATAAATATGCAGAGGCATGAGTAGGAGTTGGTTAGGTATATTTCGTGAATATGCATATTGAAACGTGCAAACAATTTCTTGACATTCGGAAACAGAGCCATAATAGAGAACCTCTCGCACAGTTTCATGCCTGCTCTTCCCATGGACTCTACACGCTTTCATTCCAAAGTCCAGGGTTATGTCACATAAGTGTTTGAAATGCCTAATTAAAAAAATATTTTCGGTGGTGTATGCAGCTTGCTTTAACTTCGAAGCGATTTTATTGTGCAGGAAAACTACCCTATTCACCGGAAAATGAAAGGAGCCACGCAACAGCTTTTATTTCTACATTTCAAATAAACATAGCAAATAGCGTACGCTACGCTTTCTCTGTCTTACACTGTCTGTCACTTCACATGGCTTTGACTAACAAAAAATCGACTGCCTCGGATCATACATCTATATACATCTTTTTCAATGCAACAGCTTTGGTGCTTCTGCCTAACTATTCGAGCTGGTCTTAGCTACAGTGTTTTTTTTTTTTAATGCCCTGCTTAATATAAGTGTGACGCGAGGTGGAGGTGACAGCAGGTGTCAGCCAATCGGGAGCAACAGCGTACAGATGCACCTGACCCTAGAGACCCTTTTCGCGGAGCAGTTCGCTCCGGAGGAACAAGATGGCGCTTTCGGCGGCGCGCATCACGTTGCCTCAGCGATAGCGCACGAATGCGAAACCATCATGTTACAACTTCTGCTCCGCTTCTACAAGATTAGCTGCCGGTAATGCAACTGGGTGTTCGCTAACGCACTGTTGTTCATTTATGCTGCAATAATGTAGAGCGGTTGAGGGAAGACGTGTGTGTAGTTGGTTGCAAAACTAGTGACTGGCGTATTAAGAAATGGAATGAATCTGCGTGACCAAGTTCACGGACCCCTGCTACATAGGGACTGCCTGTCTCGCCGGCCCTTCACGATGCGCGGCTTTCCCTAAGGATAAAAAGAATCACTCATCCACCAGCGTTGTATCGTTAACGTCCAAAAAAAGGACTTCAACCCCGGAACGTCGGCAAGCTCGTCGACCGCTCGTCACACAGTGACAAAGGGAGTAGCGCCGCTTCCTGACATTGTAAGTTTCTCGCACGTTATCTGCACACACATCTACATCAAACTCACACGTAAGCTTACACCCACTCTATCACGAACGTATCAAGAATAAGTGCATTGGCGCACACGCTCGGCTGCGACGGAGAGCAACGACGTCACTTCTGGCGGAGCCAATCGCGCGCCTCTCTTTCTCCTTTCTTTTTTTTTTTTTTTTTCGAGCATGCGTGCGAAGTTGCGCCGGCGGAGTTTTCGGTGTACAGGCGACAGACGGACGCACGGACAGGCGAATCGGCTAGCCTTATACAGCTTCGCTGTAAAAATAATAGCGGCTTTCTTTTCTTACTACATAACAGCGTGCGTATACCAAGGCGCCTTCCCTGGCTACATATGTAGTCCGGAGGTAGCAGTGGTTTCTTTCCATGGGTCAAATTCACGAAAGAAATGTTAAGGTAAATCCGACCGGTTGGGCTATTCCTTTCTTATTTCCAACGTTGTCTTTCGCTACACCGCGACCCGCCGGACGAAAGTTGACATGATTTGTACAAAACCACGCGAGCTAGCACAAAAAGAAAAAGCGCAAGAAATACAAGTAGTGTCAGTGCAACACTGAAAGGTGACACGACGTTTCCTTCGTTTCCGAAGAACGCACACGGTCTCGCACGCGAGTTTGTACAAGAGACGAAACAAAGAGCGTGGCTGCCGCCCGGGCGCCACAAAGTTATGGATCTCATAAATAATCATCTTACCCGGCGGCTGTGTAAACCAAAGGCGGATTAACGCAAAGACAAATCTCAAGCCAACGCGTTTCGAGGTCTGCGCGTACAGCAGACGACACACAAACAAACCCATATAACAGCAGCAGACGAGAAAGAATTCAGCCCACCTCAGCGGTCCGGTCTGCCTTAACCGAACAGTGGCCAGCATTGGCAAGACTGTAGGGAGAGAGGGAGACCGGAGAAGGGGGCGAGGTCCTTTGCAGTGTATATGCGTACTTGCAATTGGCGCGAGCCGTCGCTGCCGCCTGTGCGCACGTTATTTGTACAGGCCGCCGTCGCTGCAACGCTGTCGCGCGTGGAATCCCGCGATAGTAGCCGCATTCTCCGCAGGGGGCGCGGCCTGCCGACCTTAACACCGACTGGTCCACTTCTTCCCGGAAGGCGGCTACTTTGGAAGCGAAACGCGCCGGGAAAAGTGATGGTAAAAGCTAAATAAAGAGAAGAAACCAAAAATGAAAAGAGAATGCGCAGCAGTCTTCTGGTGGTTTTGGAGGCTGTTTCGGCTCCTTCCAGTGTACATGCTTTTGCCGCGCGAGAACAGGCTGTTCCGTCTTTGGCTCTTTCTTATAATGATCGTCTGTCCTGTGGCCTTGTTTGCGGGAGTGTATATAGTCGCGCATCTTGTCCGCTTGAACGATATGATGGGTGTATTTCCTGCCTCGAAGACGAAGACGTGCAGCTGGGCAGGTCATACGTTATGCATACAGTAGATAACCGGTACTATACATCATAGTTGTATAACGGCTGCCAAATGAAGAGAAACGCAGTCGAACACGGTAGAGGATCAGGAGGTGTGATGGGATTACAAAATTTGTAGACATAAGGATGGAGTACAGGATGACGCATGGCAGGAGTAATTGGGAGACCGCTGTAAGAGGGCTTCGTCCTGCAGTGCTCAGGAATTAAGCTGGTCATAACAGATGATGATTGCGTGCCTTTTAGGTGTTTATGGTCCAGGGACTGTTGGTGGCGTGTTCACTGAAAGTTGCACAGCTGAACCAATGGTTAACATTCGCTGTATGGAATGGTAGCATTGTAGACATTATAGCCGAAGCGCCATCTATACTGGAGGTTTCTTCGAAGACATTCCCTAACTTTTAAAAATCACCTGTGGCAGATAGCACAATTCTGATCCTTGCGCTGGATTTCTCAGAGAGGCGTACATTATTTGCACAAGAAATATCGTAATTCTCAAATTAACAAAAATTCACTAATTAAGTTTTTAGCTAACAACTTTACGGCGAATATGGCTAACTAAAATTCTAGCTGGGGAGTTCGCAAGGCGGATCTACTTGTAATTAATTCTTAGGATGACACCAGTATCTAGATACTATAATTCCCGAAATTAGCGAAGAAGAAATACGTTGCTGTCCAGTTACTTTCGTGCTTCAATGCGTAGAACGGCGTTTCGTTAAAAACAAACGGAACGACAGTGTATTTTTACCGCAAGTTTCATGGCGCATATCTCGAAAATGGTGTCATCCACAGAATTATGTTCAAGTGGATATGCTTTACAATCTCACCGGCTGCAATTTGTAAACTGCAATGTTTGCCGTGATGTAATTAGTACTCAATTAGTAAACTATTGTTAATTACTGAATTACGCATTTCGATTTAACGTGCAAGTAATGCCCGCCTCTTCGGGTGGGCCAGCTCGAGGACTAGAATTGTGCAATATGCCACAGGCGAGTTGAAAAAAAAAACTGCGTAATGTCTTCGCAGAAACGCCTGGCATGTACAACGACCGTGGATATAGCGGGGAGTGTTGAATGCTATGTCTTAAATGTCTTAACGTAAACCAGAAAACATTTTTCTTTTTTTAATGTGTAACGACCAGTAAAGGGAAGGAGTTACCGATGACTCTATTGCCATCGGATAGCAGTACATTTGCAGATTATTGCTGGCGCTGGGCTACGATCGACGCCTGCACGCTTTTCGGAGTTCCACTTGTTTGCAGGCTTCGGACAAACGTGGAATCCGGCACCTCACCCTCGTGAAGTTCCTACTGCAAGTATAATCACAATTTTCACTTCACGCAAGTTGCAACGAGAACAAGTTAACCGAACGCCATCTTAGCAGTCCTCGTTGTACTTGCTGTTATTGCCATTGTATGACCGACTACGCATCATCATCCCCAGCCTAAGTCCCACGTCCTCTCACACAGCTATGGAATGTCCATCACACGCCAAGAAAGAAACAAACAAGAAGATAACGCCAGGTGACGCAACCTCTCTGAGGTATAGCCACACTTATTTTGCATTTTGCCGCGATGACCGCTTTTCACCGGTTATCGCCGTTATCAAATTGCCGTTCGGCGGAAAAACGCACCTATATTGTACTCGTGAATGCTGTCGCGGATTCGTGTAGCAAAAGACTCGTGTCTAATTTAATTGCGTGCTCGACACGAATGCTCTAGTACATTTTTTTTTAAAATCTAAGCAAGCACGAGCGACGTTGGAATGTAACGCCACGCATGTACATATAAATAACGGACGGCGCTTACCTGTGAGCTTATACTTCGATGACCGACAACTGTGATCGCCGCTGTCGTTGTGCTTTGAGTGCTGCTCAATTGTTATCGCTGCGCGTAAGTTCACCCAATAAAAAATATAGAGGGGTTCGTTTTTAACTCGCTCTTTCGGTAGTTCTGTATTCTTGACTTTCACTGCAACGTGACAACATCGCAGCTTCGCACTCTCTTTCTCCGTGGGATGCCCTTGACACACCGTAATATGGACGCAACAAACAACACGCCTATACAAAAGGCCTCCAAACGAGAACTCCCTACCCTCGTATCCTCTTTTCGACGAGCAACGGTATGCAAGCAAAAAAAAGAAAAATACACACACACATACGAACGGGACAGACGAGCTCGCTCGCTCGCTACTAAAGCCCAATCTCGAGAATAATGCACGGTCCCTCTCCGCTCGCATCTCAAGATGAAAGGATCCGACGAGTGCGTGGTTCGAAACGAGGGCACAAAAGTGAAACGGGCAGCCGACACTTATAGCCTCCTGCAGCACTACCCCCAAACCGCCTCGCCACAGGTATTCCGCGGGCATTTCATCGATGATATGGCCTTCTCGTCCTCCCCCTCCCCCATTGGGCTTGCCAAAAAAAACGTCATAAATTAAGGCCGCCTCGCCAGCGCATCGTTCGGATACACGCCAGTAGTACAGAAAGGTACCGCTAGGGGCGCGTCGGGAAGAAGAATGAGAAACGAAGAGGCAGGAAGGGAGAGGTGGTAAAGGCGGAGAGATTTACGACGTCAAATCATGACGCAATCAAAAACTAAAGGAGGCCTCGCTCGTCCCGTCTCTCCTCTCTCAAAGCTTTGTCCATTGCACCTCTTCCACAGCACGTGCGCGGGCGTGGGAGTTGCGAGGGGGGAATGACGTAACCGCGTGGTGTACACGATCCGTATATACTTGCGCCTGTAAGGTCTCCATTAAGGCTGCGCCCCGCTATTGAATGTCCGGGAGGAGGCTGCTGTGTATTCGTGCTTGTACACCGTACAGGAAAGAGGGCCGTTTTCTTCGCAACTGTCTTCGCTCGCGCATATGTGGCACGAAGCTTCTTTGTAGAACGCCGAGATACCGCTTTTTACAGGCTCGCCACTAATATATATATCCAACGCCGCGCTATGATAGGCTGCGTGGAGCGTGAAATCGAATGTCGTCTTCTAAATCGGCAGGGATCGGCGATTGAATTCCGCGTATTGCTCGTTGGGTAGACGCAGCTCCATTGGACCACCAAGGAAGCACCGAGAAACCTCTAGGGCTAGAGGCTATATATACATACGGTTGGATTCCGGATTGGCTTCGATAAGCGGGAGCAACGTTCACGTTTAGACCGAAGCCGTGCGCATGGTAGACGGAGGTTTGTGAGAAAAAAAAATCAGGAGGTAGAAAAGAATAAGCGCAAGATGACTGCACACTAACAGTGTCCGCATTACAAGCAGGGCATCAACTCTAAATATTATTGCTCGGACAGGAAGGAATGACTAAGCTATTCTTGTCCTGCATGGTCTCCGTTTGGCCGAAAGTTTCACGGGAATCCGTACATTGCAACGGGCTGCGCAACAATGGCGTCTGTAGCGCCGTAACAGACGACGCGTGCACTGCAGACAAGCACCAGAAGGATCGAGTCACGACGCGACGAACGCGAAAGGCCTTGGCACCGTGACACTTTATCCTCGTCTCGGCGGCCAATGCGCACGCGTCACTGAGAGCGGGGCAAAACCTCGCATCTCCACTTTATTTACAGTCAATCACAGGGAATTAGGCACGCGCCAAGACCTTGCGCCGAATCGGGCAACCAACCCCCCCTACGTCGGTCGCTTTAGGAATATTGCGAGCAGCGTTGCGAGTCCTTTTTTCAGGAAGCGCCAGACGCATTCAAAGCAGACGTCTTGGTGCAGACGACAACTTTAGAGCGATGCTTGCGTGTCTTCTGCACTTGCCCCCTATTACGTAGCCGTCTGCAGCAGAAGGCGACTGAACCCTTTACCTATTATTCAGTCGCTATGCAATGGGCTCATGCAATGTGACGCAACTGGAAGAGTACGAACGAAGGCTTCGTACACAAATGTCAACTGCGGCTGCGTTCAAATACGCGATGTAGACGGCTATATATAGAAAGCTAAGTGGACAGCGGCCATCATAAGTCTCGTTCCTATTCAGAGAAAGTCTACGAAAAATTCAGTGCCCTACCACTCTGTGAATAAGGATGACCAGCGTAGCTGTGAATGTGGGCCGCTTAGTGGCGAACTGCACCTCCGCCGCGGGTCGGCCCGGCATTGCACTATCTTGAGTATCGGCCCACGTATGAAAAATGGTTGCTGTATGTCCCCGGAGACTAGATCCGCCAGAACCTATAACCATGAACAGCTTCGCTGTAAAAATAGTTTTGCGGAGACAGCATCGTATAGTCAAGAATGATGCAGGCTACGTCGTTGTCCGAACGAAACAATGACAGAACAAATGCTCGGAAACTCGGCGGGAACATCGACTGCACATAATAAAACGTAATCAGGCTCTCTGATGCACTTCTTATTGTAAGCTACGCTGTATTTTTCGTAGGTTTGCACACGCAGTGTTAAAAATACAGCAATAATACACGTTTTTCTTAGCTTTTTCTCATGAACATGGAGTGGAGTCAAGTCGCTTAGACGTGTTCCAAGTGCGTTACATTACTGTATACGGTTCAAAGCTGTCTTCATAGCAGTGAAAATTAAGAGGAAGCTTTAGCTCGAGGGCTCCTATCTAAATACATGTAAAAGGAGAATTCGTTTTTCTCGGCCACCACTGCACCAAATTTGACGAGGTTTGTTGCATTTAAAAGAAAAACTTAAAATCTAGTGACTGTTGGTTTCGAATTTTTGAGTTAGGTCGTCAATTTTTTATTAAAAATTGTCAAAAATCGAAAATTTTCAAAAAACGAAACTATCAGGTTTACAACTCTGTAACACAACCACGAAAAATGATAATACAATTCTGTGAATTGCATCTAATAGTACATCTAAAGCGGACAAAATTGATATGTTACACATGAATATAAAAAAATTTAATCACAGATAATACAACTTTTGCAAAACCGTTGTAACCAACGTAACAAATTCGCGTAAGATGTAAAATGACATATTGAATTTGTCCGCTTTGAATGATCTAATGGATGCCGTTTACAGAACCGCGATATCAGTTCTTGATGCAGAGCTATTAGTTTGTAAACTTCGTGCTTCTATTTTTTTCAAACTTCTGAAATTTTGTAAATCTTTTTAACAATATTCAAGCCCTAAATCAAAATTCCGCTTCCAACAGTCACTAGAATTTAACTTTCTCTCTCAAAAGCAACAAGTTTCATTAAAATCGGTCCAGGGGTTATCTCAGGGAAACGTTTTTGCGTTTTTACATGTATTTGAATAGGCCGCGTCGGAGTTGGGCCCGAGCTAAAGCTTCCTCTTAAGGCTGTTTCACATGCTGCGACTGCAACGACGAAAATCGGTGCTGTCGCACGCGTCGCAATGCGATTTTTAGAGGGCTCATTTCACATGATTGCGATTTTAACAATGCGACTGGTGCGACGCCCAGGGTTGCTGACTGCCGGGTTTCGTGGCACACGCTGCATAATTCTTTTATTGTAGTGAATAAAACGTTGACACTATAATATTATTGACTTCTCTTGATAAGAAGCAAATAATATGTACGTTTACTAATTTAATAACGTTAGTTAAGATTTGTCTTGGAATGCGCGACGGCGGTTTCTGTAGTTCAGTGCGACATCGCGCACGTAAACAGCTGTTCGCAGGTGGTTCAGCGCTGTGTGTTGTCTTATCTACCTTCTATGACCGTTTCGTTCTGCCTGCGCTACAACAATCTACACGATGACCTATCGACAAGTTCATATAGCTACCCTCACTGCTTATGCAGTATTCGGAATTCGGCTGCCACGAAGTTCTCGTGTCAGCCCAACAAGATCCTCGCGCTACCCGTGCTCGGCGTCAGCTCCTGGAGAAATGATGCGTGTATATTGCCCGTAATTGCGCTTATGTGGTGCCTGATCCTAGCCATATTCTTGCGCCAAAAGCAACAAGAAGCACCAACCCGAAAGCCTGCGTGTGCCCCTGAACGAAGCCTCAAATGATCTATGTGATTACTGGACGTGGAATGAAAATTGTGTTGTGAAATTCAACCTTAGCGCTAGCCTGGTTCATCCATCGCCGTGCTTGCGCTGCGAATATATATATGGGAGCCCTCTCTAAACATTTCTAAAGGCGCAAAAGCCGACGCATCAAATGTTTCGAGCAGTTACCGTCACTTTTGTAGAAACCTGTACGTTGTAACACAGCATTATAAAAGACACGCTTCTCGTCCACTTTGTGTCTCGCGCTGGTAGTATACTCGGAACTTCTAACAAGAAGACCATATCAATACGCGCTATTCTCATGCAGGATCCTAGGCCGACGGTAGGCGCACTTGCCGTAGAATTTTTCGGCTTATGCTCAGCCTCGCACGCCGCTCACGGTTAGCCTGTCTTGTGGAAATAAATATTATTATTATATTATTAATGTTATAAAACATTATAGTTCCTTCGCAGTAATTTATAGCAATCATCCAGATTTCTTAAGCTAGTCATGCATTTAACATGTATTAGATCAACATTGTTACGACATGATTATGGGAGTCATTTCAAACTAGGTTGCTCAGCCAGAGAAAGTACAAATGCAAGTCTCAATGTTTATTCCAATTTAATATTCCTAAACAGATTATAGTGGCAGAATTTTATGCCTGCTTGCACTTCCTGCAATTCAATGTTCAGAGCTGGAAAAACTAATTCCTTTTCTTGCTGTCGAAAGGCTGATTCAATGTCGATAGCAAGCTATAATTATTCATTTCGAGAGTGTTAAGCAATTACTATATCTCTAAGCTTATCAATGCGTTTTTGTTCCACGAACACAATTAAGTTTTCTCTCTCCCTCTCATTGACAGCCATGGAATGAAACTGTTCACTTTCATAAGTATCAGGATGCAAACATTCTAGAGTTTGTCCTGAGCATTTGTTGGCATCCTATAGTGTGCATGTTTGTATCAAGTTCTGGTGTTACAATCGCAGTGATCTACACATATTGTTATATTGCAACAAACAAATTTATTTAACTTTGTTTTCAAATCTGCAATGTGGCCATGCAGTAACGACCACATTAATAAGCAAAAAAAAAAAACTGCAGATGCAGTGTACGTGTTGGAATCTATGCGAAGTGAAGTTTTTGTCAAGTGGTCAATTAAATGCTGTTAAAGTAACTGCAATATATACAATTTGTCTTATTTTCAACATCCAACATGTCATCTTTTGCAAGGTTTGCTTATGCACCGCATAGGTCACAACCTTAATGTCATGTAATCTTTATGCATTACACTGTTCACAAACCATACCGAAATGCAAACGGCAGTTAAAGTACATGCATGCTGCGAGACATCAACACAGTGACGTTTGTTGAGCAAGGAATGGTGTGAGGTGTATGCAGATGAATGAATGACGTGCTTATGTACTTATTTATTTATATACCTTGCATGCTGCAAGGTTGGAGTATTATGCAAGGGGGAATAAAAAAGTTGTTACAAAAGGAAGAAGGGCACAACATTAAGACAAAAAACAGCAATAAGAGCAGTACCAATACATTGCACCAACTAGCCCAAAGTGTTTTACTGGCACAACATTATACAATACTTAACAATCAATAACAGAAAAAGTTACTGCCCATGCACCCTGTACAGACGGTAAACCAGCGAAGCTGAAATGTGCGGCCCCGGTGTTTATCACTGGGTTAATTCCAATTGTTTATTCAGGTCTTTCTATATTATTGGTTATGTCTGTGTTTCTTAATGAGGTTATGCACATGTTTGGCATGGGTTTATCACATTGTTTATTTGGGATGCCACACATTGCACTTTGCAAGATCACCATCATGGAAAGTGCAATGAGTGGTTCATTGTGTTAATCCAGCGAGCCCATCAAAGTCTTTCTGAATTATGTTACGCACTTGCGTTTTGTAATGCGTTAATCATAATGTTCATGACTCAGTTATGCACTGTAGTTACCAAGTGACACACCGGGGCTGCACATTTCATTTAATTAAATACAGGGACACATTTTCGAACCTATTGGGAAGTCGGAGAGAGACTGCTGCACGCGCGCTCTGCTGCTAGAGAGAAACGACGTCACTATCGGTCTAGCCAATGGCCCACCACACCTTTGCTGCGAGATAATAATGACATCATGATCTTGTCTTAACCCCATCCCCCTCTGTGTCCCTTCCCTGCAATAATACGCAGATAAATGTATGTTTGAAATGCATAAGCATTTCTATGTCTACCCAACATGAAATTTCTCTGTCCATCATGCAAGGCGAATGCAATGGCTCACACCCCCTTAAACAATGGCTCATACCTCTACACTAGGGTTTTTGGGATCAAACCACGAGTGTTTCGCCTAGGCATATACAGCTTCACTGTAAAAAGAATGAACACCTTTCTGCTAGAGACCAAGACAATCATGAGGTATATAAACAAATGAAAGTTTATTGAACATGCCGAGTAAATGCTGGTCGACAAGCATTAAATCGAATTTACACAAAAAGCAGAAGCAAGATCTGATGTGTGTCCATACTGATCCCAACAGGAAACGCATCCATCTCTGAAAGTGTACCAGCGGCCATGCTGACACAAGATTCTCCCAGTGTCTTTGCATCTACAGCTTCCATGATTTCTCTGGGCAGCCGATCTCCACAGAATGCTAGCTTCTTCCTTTACAATGCACTCTCCACATCTGAGCGTGCATTAGTAGAGGAAGAAGCTAGCATTCTGTGCAGATCGGCTGCCTAGAGAAATTACGGAAGCTGTAGATCTAAAAATCCTGGGTTAATCTTGTCAGCATGGCCTCCGTTAAAAATGGATGCATTTCCTGTCAGGAAACGCACATGAATTTTTGCTTCTCCTTTTCGTGTATGTTCAGTCTATTGCTTGTCAGCGAGCATTTACTCGGTGTGTACATTAAACTTTTGGTTGTTAGATCATCTCGGTTTTCTTGTTCGTCCTATGTGTTCTCTGGTGCCATTTGCAGCCAGGCTATTCATATTTTTTTTAGACTGCAACAAGTCACTTTAATGGCCCTCATGATACCTTATAAAATCTTTTATTTGGCCAATGTAGCAAGACTGTACAGTGTGAAGCAGTAAGAACAGGGTACGTTAACTTCTAATTAAAAGGTTTATTGTGAAAATGCAGTGGTCTATAAAGGTTACCACAAAGTAGTACAGCAATAAAACCTGATAAAGACTAGTGCTTGATGAAACCAAACATAAAAGCAGGAAAGGGAGAAAATACATATAGATATACAAGTCCAGAGAAAAAAAAACATTGTCATCACCGAGTGTGCATGTGGCTACCTTCCAGGAAACTCATTTTTTTCCCAATGGCATGGAACTGGAAGAATGTGCTTGCATCAGCAAGCTGTCAGTCTGTCTATTGGAATAACAACAGTGTTTCTTGAAAGGTGCTGGCATGCAGGATTGGCAATTGTAATGATTTTTTCCTGCACTTGGAATTTTTCTCTATTTTCTTTCTGTAGCATTTTTATTTATGTTTGGCTGCATCAAGCACCAATCTTTATCTATCCTTCAAAGATGTATTTCTTTTTCTGGGGAAATCTGTTGCGCTTTAGTTAATAATGAATACACACAAACTCATCTAGTTTTCAGTTATTATGTCGGGCTTATAAGCCCGCTTGTGTCCTGGAATATCTGCATGGCTATGTATCCTGTAATTTAATTTCTGGCCATGTGCTTGCAAGTCGCTTGTCAATCTCCTGATTTTCCTGACAATCTTGTATGATGTGCAGGCCCAGACAGTTTCTGGTGAATCCATGCAGGGTGTTGTACAGGGTGTAATCTGCACTACAAGTGCTGCTTTGAATGCTTTCATTTCAGTTTTTATAGGTGTAGGATGACCTGGAGTGGTACTCACTTATATGGGGTTTAGCTCTATGTAGTGTCATACTACTGTTACACTGCTATTGCCAGATCAATGTACTATATGTGCCTTATGTTTGCTTGCATCTTCATGATTAGCAACCTCCTCTGTGTGTTTGGCAGTTGCATATAGTCTCCTGGCCTAATTTTTTGCCCCCATATTTCACGGTATGGGCCTGTTGTGTTTCAAGTTCAGGTACTCCCGAGGTTGTGTTTCTGAAGGGAGGGGTAGTCATCTTTGCATCTCATATGCTAGCTGGCATAGTATGTTGGGACGAGGTTCTGAGCTCTTGAGACAAAGAATTTTGCTGCAGGCTGCAACTCTACTCTGTCTAGGTACTTGTTCGTCACCTCTTTCTCATAGAGGTCTTCAAGCATGGTAAAGTTGGAAAGACCTATTATTACTACCTGATGCCTGTATTCGATCAGTTGTCTTTTTTTGTGTGCTGCTGGTAATTCATACCGTACTATACCTTGGACACAAGCACAGCATCTGTGATTTTCCATAGTATCCACTCGTACACCCCCATTATTTCGAGATTATTCTTTTCACCAGGTGTGGAAGTTGCGTCCAGGCATTGCATAATTGTTTCACCCACGTGCTGGCTCTGCCGTCATGGGCTTACACTAGCTGAGGATTTGTAGATGTTGACTTGCAGGCATATTTGTCCAGCTATGTGGATCACAATGTGTAATCTGGGGCAGTTCTTGATTCTAGTCTTTTTTTTTTCTGCCGTCGATATGAGCTGACTTATCAGAAAGCGAGAGGCCAGACTGGCCAAGAAAGTCTGCAGTGTTGTTGAGGGCTTGTTGCATCATTATTGATTTCTGTATAAGATAGCTTTCCCACAGACTGTAATACACCATAGGCTGTAGTGTTTCTTGTAGTATGCCCGCGTTGTTGGTGTGTGTGGGCCAAATGTACCTCCAACTCTCACCTGGAATTTTCTGTCTTTCAGAAATTTACTGTTTAAGTGCTCTACCAGAAATGTTTTTGCTCATCGTTCTTCTTATTAGAGTAGCATGAGGTACTGCTGTTAAAAGCCTCTTCACTCTCTTCATTCCTTCATAAGCGGTATTACACAATGTCCTGCAATAAAGTTTCTGCTGCTTATGGCCCACTCATATCTGCCAGAAGGGACAACTCTTGAAAAAGGTTTTCTTTGTGCTATGTGTGCAACGTAGCATGAGCATTCATGCCTTGACATTTATACATCTGTAGAACCAGCTTCCTACTTGCTATACCTGATCATGCTTATTTGTGCAGTGCTGTTGAACAATACATATTGATCCAATGAATATTTACACACTAGAATTATCACGAAAGATGGTTGTTTTACAATTCTGCCCTTTGCTTTCTATTGGTGCATAAGCATGCCCCCCTATGCAATAGTATTTTGAAGTGTAAGGGTTCAGTGAAAGGTGATGAACTAAATCTAAGTGCAAGAGCTTTTTTTTTTCACCTATGACTCCCATCAAAATGCGACTTCCATGGCTGGCAAATCAACCCCTTGCCTTGTGTTAGCAGCAGAATGCTATAGCCACAGTGGCAGGTGAACAAATTGAAGAACGATATGTCTGCCTATAATTTTTTTTCTTGCCTGTATGTAAGTAAAGTTTGGAATAAGTTTGTCACTGCAAACAAGCCCAGTTTGTGGTCTTTTATTGAATAAACCACATATTGTGTATAGTTGAAATGCAGAAATTTCTAAAATCCTCGGGTGATATATGTTCTTGCAAGTAGCATGGTATTTCATTACTTATAAAGATAGTAATCGCAACGGATACCGTTACATGGGTTTACACACTAATATATGTGATCACAAACTTATTAGAAACTTACTAGAAACATGTAAGGCATGAATGTTTCTGCACACTTGATCAGCTGTGAACGTGCAAGAACTGCTTCTACTGGCTGACTTCACTGCACAGTTTTGATTCTTTTCTTCAGCGTGTCGTTTTATACTGTTTTATCCCCACAAGAACAGGCTGTTTGCCTGGTTTTCGCATTGTTGCACGAGTTCTACATGATTGTGCAGGAGGGTACGTTGTCACTGTGCCACTATAGCAAGCAATTTACTTAATCTACTAGCTGTACAGTTAATTACGTTGCTGAGCAAGTGTTCATACAGATGCAGTAAGGATACAAAGTCCGCAACATAGTCAGTGTTTATTGGTTTCTGTGCAAGGAAAAAAAATTCTCCAGAGAAGAGGTGCAACTTAACGCGCATGTAATATTTTATTCAAGCCACGGATTTAATGCTATCGTAGCAAATTCATTACGACAGCTTACACTTTTGCTCTGTCAAATTTAATAAGAGGCAAGATAAGCTTTCAAGATGCATCGGGAAATTCATGCTTGAAAACCGACAAGAAAATGCAACTGAAGGGTACCGCGTTCAGCGCAACGTTGAAACTTCGGGTACTTTGCCGTCTTGTCATTTGCCCTTGCCGAGGTTGAAATAATTCAAGCTGCTCCGTAAGCGCGATTTTTGCATGCTACTCAACAAAAGAAAATTGTGACGACCTCGTCGTCTGCTGGGGATCGAACACCTCCTAGCACTGACAACTCACAAAGGCGTACGAAGCAAACGTGAAAATGCACTTTATTTGCTGCGTACCGTGTCGACAAATGTACATAAATGGGAGAATCGAATATGCGGTACAAGTTTTTTATTCTCCCTTCGCGTACGTACCGAATTCGACAATCCACGTCTCCGCGCATTGCACTTGTAGTGCCAGACGCCATTTTCCAAAACAAACCGGCGAAATAGCTCCGTTGACAGCTCTCCGCGCAATTTCGACGGAAAATCGCAGCGATCGGTGCGACGGTGCGACTGTGCGACCAACCGGTTGGTCGCAGCCGAAAATCGGGGGGTCGGCACTGCGACTGCGATTTTCATCGCAAACGACGGAAATCGCACTTCCGGTGCGACGAAAATCGCATCATGTGAAACAGGCTTTAAGCAGACTGATTTAAGTTGGGGCCAGAATTTGAACACATGCATCCCATTATATGAACCGCGCGTAAACTTCTTGTGGTTGCCAGGTCGCGGCTAAATTGCACTGTGTTAGGTTTTGTGCATTAGCTCCATCGAGGTTCAGTCTTTTGTAGAGATAAATATGAAGTTCATCGAGAGAAGGGTAGCGATATCAATATTAGGTGGCAACTACACCTTGTTGGGAAAAAGGAGAAATAAAAAAAGGAGTATAATTTGCGACGGAGAGCGTTGAGGGAATAGGTGCAACAGACGACGAGCAGATCTCAATACAGCCCGGACATGCGCTCTATGAAAAAGCGACAGAAGCGTGGATGGCCCGGTAAACACGTGCATTGCCAACAGTCGGTTGTCAACATAAAGAAAGGGGAAAAAAATATAGGAGGGAGCGTTACTTCACGCAGCCAGCCTTGGCAAGAACGCTCCGTGAAGTCACAGTGGTGGCCCAACACGTGACCTCTTGCGTCGACATCGCGGAGCAAGAATCCATATTTGCCGGGACGTTTTATTCCCAGTAGTTATGCCAGTAGTGTTTATTCGGTGCGCACTTGTTCCTCTGGCCTGCCGTGGATCTGCCTGCCGAGCGGGAACACTAAAACCAACCGCGCACTTTGACGTGAGATCACGTGCTGGGCCACCAGGTCTGGCTTCAATCGCGTTGTGGTATGCTCCCTCCTATCTCTTTCCTTCCTCCACGGTTGTCAAGACGGTTATGAGCGGCAGCCAACGTCTGTTGACTGTGCACCCCATAGATCACGTTCTGGGGCAATCTTTTGGTAGCACGTTCAGGTAACTGGTTGGAGAGTGGTTCCTTTATTATAGTGATTTGAATACGGGGAAACATTAAGTGGATGTTTTTTTTCCCCCATCTGTCGGACAGTAGCTGCTTGTCTTACGCATGTCCCCTCAGTGGAGAGCCGTACGTTTACAGGTTGTGAGACACCGCGACGACATGTGTGGAAGCCTCGCGAAGAGCGTATGCCAGCGTGCAGTCGTAACACCTTGCGACAGAAACACGAGATGGGCGAACATTAACCTAACGAGCAGCATTTTCTCCTCGTGACTGATATCTCACGCATGCAAAAGGCGGGAGGAGGGGCTACTGGCTGGTGAAATAGCCAAAGGGGGTATCGATGCAGCGATGCAGGGGGTATCGATGCAATGTGCAACATTGATGCACCCTTACATTCTTTCGCATACGACTCTTCTTTTGCCCTTCATATGGGACACTAAAATTAATTGTGGTAGTAGCAAGGGGACCACTGCGCTGTCATGCATGGTAGTTGCATAAACTTAGTCTAGAAGAAGATCAGTGTTTACGCTATCCTGCGTAAACGCTGACTAAACTAAGGTTTCCATAAACCGCACTTCTGCCCAAAATAACATAAGCAGGAGAGCATTTACCGCAGACGACGCGCCCGCCT
Organism: Dermacentor andersoni; assembly: GCF_023375885.2. Lineage (NCBI taxonomy): Eukaryota > Metazoa > Arthropoda > Arachnida > Ixodida > Ixodidae > Dermacentor > Dermacentor andersoni. Next base: position 121,168,644 of record NC_092820.1, read on the forward strand.
ACGCTGTTTCACCTACGGCCGGTGAAACTGTTCCCTTACGTACGCGCGGTAAAATAACATAGCAAATAGTTAACCCCACTCATAAAACAATACCATGTGCGCAAACTTGCGGTGACCCAAGGTCGTGATTGCGCCACATGAGATGTAGCGTTTTACAGCACGCATACTCTGAAGACCACAAAGCGCAGCACTTGGCTTGGCTGCTTGGCTGGTTTCGAGGTGCTCAAAAGGGCGTTCCAGGGTGTTCCGAAGACGGCATCTGTTAACGCCCATGTCGCAGCTAGCGGACGACATGTCGGAACACGTTTTTCAGTGTTGCGGCATAACAGCATGGCTTCACGGAAGACATTGGCGCTGCGCAGTGAAGTTTAGCTGACTTTAAATTAACAGTTTTTGCAGCAGACGATGTCCGAGGTATTTCTTCCACCTCCAAGCCACCTCACTACACAACCGTTCTCGTGGTTTGCCAGTTCACAGGCATCACCATCATCATGACAGTTTTAGTTAGTTTTATTGTCATTTTTATTAATCCTTTATTTTATTACCAGCGGTGCAAACATGCGTAATTACTAACGACTACCGACTACTACTAGTAAGTACTAACACGTACAAAAATTACCATCTTCTACAATGAACAGAACAGAACCTCGCACAACGCCCGATCTGAAACGGAATGCGATCGCGGGGCCTGTCAGAACGTGTGACAAGATGCAGAAACTTGCGCATCGGCACGTCGAAAGACAGGAACATGAACGATTAACTGAACCGGGGCGACAGGAAACGGCCTGAAAACCCCAGAACCTTACGATGGGCAAGCCGCATGCCGACACCACCAACGCCACCAACACACACACACACGCACACACACACAAACACACGCAAGCACATGCATGCACGCGTACGCACTCGTGCAAGGGGAAATGCAAAACGGAAGCCGCTGGTCTCCTGGCGCCGTAGGAAAGGGTAGCCCGGCTGTGAAACGCTTCGCTCTGGATATATTTCTCGCAGTGTTGCGGTCTGGCCGCGCCGGCTTCGCGAAAAGCGCAGGGAACGGCGGTGCAGATTTGGGGGAGAAACGCGAGACCCGAATCACGTGGGCGTCGACATCCGCCGACACTGTCGAAAAGAAGCAAGTAACAAGAGAAGAAACAAAAAGAAAGACGGACAACGGTCCTGAAAGAAAAGACCGTGGAGGAGCAAAAAAGGCCTGAGCACTCGCTCTTCCTCCTCGGTATAGCGCATGGTCGTATAGCTCTTCGGCAAGGGACACCACCCCCCCCCCCCGCCCCAAGTTCAGGGTCATCTGTACGCATGGCTGGAGGGCTGACGAATGGCGCGACCCCTTTCGGCGGATAGCGTCAGTCGCCACCGAGAGAGAGGAAAGATGCATGGTAAGAACCGTAAAATATTTTTTTTTTTTTCTTTTTCTTATTCGAGCTTCGAGAAGCATCTCATGGCTCCTGCCTCGTTTGCCACGGTCTTTCTTTACTTTTCCTCTTCATCACCTCGCTCTTCTCTTTTATTTCTCTCTCTCTCTCTCTCTACGCTTTTCTGTTACTTTCTTTAAGAGAGCCGTGCCTCATCAGCAGTGCCTTTCTGGGCCCTGTGAACGCGAAACAGACAATACCCGCCATTGTTTCCCATGCCGGAAGAACAGGAAGCAGATCTGCAGCAAAGGATTCGTTGCAGCGCCATATTTATTTTTTATAAAGTGGCTAAGGAGCCGCTATTGCGTCATAACAGGAAAGACTCTTCTGGACCAACCTTGGCCAGACCAAGCATTAGTTTAACCAGGCGTGGGGACACCGTAGCCCGGAAGGAGCTTGAGGATCAACGTCCGGTATACGCTCACGCCGGCCGACTACCGTGGTGCTAACGTTGGGCCAGGTCAACCGACTATAGTGTTATCAACCAGGCTACCATCGGAGCTTGCATGGTCCGAAATAAAATTCTTGTATTGCTCCTACCTGTGCGATACATCTTTTATCTGAAACAAAAAGAAGGCTTGTTGGCGTCCTCTGACATTTTGTTTCGTTCTGCACAGGATTCCAGCACTTCTCGGGTTGTATAGAAGCAGTACACCGACGCCATACGTGCCAGTGTTGCCACCCGTAGGGTAATCGCCACACTGTATGCTACTTTCAGCATTTATGCTGCTTGGTATAGGGCCGTAGGGTCGTCCGGCAATTTTTAGAAAAAATGCAGTGTAACTCCGCAAACGTGTTGGAAACCGTAGGGTAATTACTCTACTGTAGGATTCCAGCACATTTTGAGAAACCAAGCATCTAGGATATAAATTCTACAGGACGTTTTTTCAGGACTCAGCCATAGCAAAGCAACTGCACCCACACTGTGCAAAATGAACAGCGATAATAAATAAAGTGTCCTGGCGAAGATAGGATGGCCCAGCTCGCAGCAATACTTAGAAAATCAAAGTTATGAAGGTACCGACATTCCCAGCACTAAGCTCCTGCGCTGTACAGTGCGATACTGTTGAATCGAAAAACGAGGCCATGACTCAGCTCTTTGATGCGGTTCCCTTGGACGCCATTAGTTCTACCGAAGCGCTCGCATCAGCTTCCCTAATGAAAGCATAGTTGGCTTTGCCTGTGGCGGTGCCTGAGTAATGGTGGGCCAATAAAATACTATGGTGCTAAAATTGCAGGGAAAGGCCGATGTAAGTTTCGTGGTCATACGCTGACAAACTAAGTGCACTTTTTCGGCATCGTGAGAATCTCATAGCTCCAAGCAGAGAGGGAGCGTCTTTTCACGACTCTCTTGCAGAGGTTGTCGTGCAGCCCGCAAGCGGAATAGAAATTCGTGACCTCGACCCCCATGGACGCATAAGTTTTGCTGCCGTCAGAAGATGTTTCTCTTTCCTTGGGCGAAGACTGAAAGCGCTGCATAACTTCGTGGCATTGAAGCAGGCAAGCAAATCGAAGTACAAGACCTCCGAGTTATTTGCTGCCAGATGTTTTGTCGGACAGCTGTGCTCGAGGTTAAAGAAAGACCCGATTTCTGGCCGTTTTTTTTTTTTTTTCCTTTTTTCGCAAGGTCACGTTCTCAGCACCAGAAGCTGCTCTCGATGTGGAGGTCAGAGTGGAGCTTTAAGTTCTGCCCACACTTCAGAAGCATCGTACTTAAGCCTGGCCCCGGGAGGACTAACCAGAAGTGGCGAAATCTCCCTTCCTACTTTGCCAGCCATGATGAAGTAAAAAACCAACTGCGTCACCCTGAACCTCCCCCCCCCCCCCCCCCCCCCACCGCACAGAAATGGGAGAGATAAAAACATATGATGGCAAACAAGAATTCAAGAATATTTCGACATTGGTCCAGCTCTTACTTTTACCACGCTCCAACACAGAGACTGAAATGACCTTTTCTAGTATAACAGATGTCAAAACGGAAAAGCGGAATCGACTTGCACTTGAAAACCTGATCGCCATCCTCATAATGAAGACATCATTTGCAGCGACTGGCCGTAACTGTGTGAATATGTGCGTAGAAGAACGGCTTATTGAACTGCATAGAAAGGAACAGGGAAACTTAGTGGGCGTTTTAACAGACACTTTTGTTGTCCGTTCGTGTTCGTTATAGCTATGTCAGAAAGCACTGTTTTAGGAATAAAGTGCTAATAATCACCTCATTGGGCCATGTCCTTTGTTACCATAGTCAAAAATTATAACTTTTTGTTCTTGTATTATAGTCCTCGAAACACTGCAGCGGTTTCTTCGAAGAATCAATTTTAGCTATATAAAATACTGCTTCGCAAACGTACGCATGACGTAAGTTACACGAAACGTAATTAGAAAAAAATTCTTGTTTCAATTATTTTACGGTTCTGAGTGATTATATTGAATCCCCGTTACGTATTCTTAACATTTTTCTTACTGATTGTATTTAACTATTTGAAGACAAAGTTAATGGGTAGGGTAAAGCGTGGGAACTTGACGACGTCCGCGTAGGATAATATGGGGTATTCATCAACCACGGCGTATAGGGTCCTTTTAAAAAAATGGCTGCCAACACTAATACATACCCAGGTTTTCTCTAATGCGGAACACCATTAAAAAAAAGACATCTCATATCTAACTCTCTGCCGTTTTTGCAGATAGGCTACACGTGTAGCTAAAGGCGGACTTTAGCACCGCTTTCTAGCAACACTTTTGAAATGTGCTATAGCACCACTTAACTAGCGCCAGTCTTGAGACATGCGGCCTAACACTGTGCTACGAAGTACATGAGCGTTACAGTTGACACTTTGCTAGAAGCGTGCCTCCAGAAACTCGGGACGATCTTAACTGAAACGCCGAGGCATTATTTAGCAGATCTACGTAGATCGTTTTAGCCTATATCTCGAAAGCGGAAGTAGTTAGAGGATTCACGATACTCAGGCATGACTTCACTACGCTTCGGCTTCAATTTCATCAATAAAAGATGTGCCCTAAAGTGAGTTCTCAAAAACGTAATTAGCATATTTTAGGTAATCAGCTAAAATTTTTTTTTTTTGAAATTCTGCTTGCTGCTGATATTCTTTAGCAACGTCGCCTATCTGCTAAGACGGCAGGGGCCCAGATATCGGTTTCTTTGGAAAAGGTGTTCCACGTAAAAAGAAACGCCCGATGAATTATTATTTTTATGCATTTTTAGGTGATCGTAGCTCACGCACGGTACGCTCCGCTAGCATTTCACAAGCTGAGGCGCCGCAGAAAACTGCGTTGATTTCTCGCTTTTTCTTTTTAACGAACGCGTCACATGTTTCTCAGTGAGGCGATCGACGCACCCATTCCATCGGCTCGGCACAAGAGCCAGAGCAGCCTTCCGCTGCTTCGTGAAATGCGGACGTTGCGCTAAAGCTCTCTTCTAGAACGGTGCGTGCACTACTCTGGAGTACCTACCTACACATGCCACATCATGTGTGTTTAGAAAAAGTTTATTTCGACAAGAGATGATACGAACACTGAGTCATAATCACGGCACAATTCCACCGGGACCGGCACAGGAGCCAGAGCAGCCTTCCGCTGCTCCGTGAACTGCAGACGTTGCGCTAAAGCTCTCTTCTAGAACGGTGCGTGCACTACTCTGGAGTAGGCTACCTACACATGCCACATCATGTGTGTTTAGAAAAAGTTTATTTCGGCAAGAGACGATACGAACACTGAGTCATAATCACGGCACAATTCCACCGGGACGATAACATGTAACAAACGAAACACAGCACGTTTTCAACGTATGTCCGAGTCCTCACGCACCAACATATAAACACGTATACCCACGGAAAGGCACACTTATACATAAACTAAATGCCGCATGTACAAAATGAATTTCAATATATACAGTGTACACAATGGTTATGTACAATGATGATGTGATAGAAGACTTTAGAAAACTTCGAAACAATTCGACAAGGAAATTTATTCACCCGTAGGCACGCTTACAACTGTGGCAGGAACGAAAAGTACAATATAAGGTACATCACATGTAATACATCATACTTGATGTAAACAAAACAGATTAACAAATGAAATAATAAATGGTGTCTGCTTGACACTGGCTCGCTGACAAGGAAATTTATTGACCCGTAGGCATGCTTACAACTGTGGTATGAACGAAAAGTACAATATAAAGTACATCACATGTAATACATCATACTTGATGTAAACAAAACAGATTAACAAATGAAATAATAAATGGTGCCTACTTGACACTGGCTTTGCCACACACAACAACAACAACAACAAAACTCATTACCGCATCCACGAAAAAGCATTATTGTAAGCCTCGAATTTATGAAAGGTACTCGGGGCACATACAGATACAGTCTGAACTCAGGCAACCGAATTGAGCATTATTCTGGCTGTAGAAAGACTTTGCCTCGGTAGACGGTTATGTACCGCGTATATAATAGACCAGCTGCGAAGAAACTCGGCTTCACCGAGTTTGAACAACTGTTCTTCAAGATAACCCCATATTATCACCCGTAGTTTCCGCATTCTGGGGTACATTGCTCTATTTGACTGCCGAGATCGTTCTGCGATGTTACGGAAGCACCACAAAATGTAGCTAGCGCTGTAGTAGACGAGACTCGCAAACCGATCTCGGCGCTGCGGTGGCCGCACGATGGATATTCCGAACATTCTTGCAGCTAGCTTCCAGAAGGTGCGTGCTACAACGCAGTCCTTTACTACATGCGCGTTGGTCTCTGTTTGTGCGCAATATATGCATTTATCATTCGCTACTATATGCCAGCGTTCAAGCCTGTCTCTTGTAGGTAGAATGCCCCACTGATATTGCCAATGAAAATCCTTCACTTGAGAGGGCAAATCAGGTGAAAGCACAGCTGTCCATGTTTGTGTAGTAGCTGTCCGTGGAGGTACAGCTGTCTCACACAACATTTCACAAAGCCTGGAAACTGGTGTCGCACGCCACTTTGTAATTCTTAGTTGTACAAGCTGGCTTTGCAAGCGCGCAGCCGCCGCATACTGCGGTGCTGGCGTTACCGCCGTCGGAAGCAAGTTGCTTGTACTCTGCGGCATAAGCGTTCGACGGTAATGGCCCAGCCAATAAAGGAGCAGTGGCCTACCAGGGTACTCATCATCATCAAGTAGATCACATGTAGTCTTAGTGCACAACAGCCTACCGAATGTAACTATGCACGGCAAGCTCCATCCTCCGCTGGATTTTGGCAGACGCAAAAATTGCTGCGCTACGTATTGCGACTTGTTTAGCCAGAACCACGAGAAAATAAGTGAGTTTACTACTCGCACTGTTGGTGACGGCGGGAGAGCTACCCTTGCAGCAAACCACAGTTTACTGCACAATACGTTCTTAATGAAGAAAGCCCTTTCTGCCAGCGGCAGTGGCGACGCAGTCACTGCTTCTGACTGTTCTTTAATGGAGCTGACAATGTCTCGCCACGTGCGAGGTGAAACACCACTTGTACAAAATTTGATACCTAGTACTTGCATATGCTCGGTCTGTTTAATGTCCCCTGGTAGCGTTATTTCGCCGCTACCTAAATTTAATGCTTCACATTTTCTCATATTTATTTTGCCCCCTGACATTGAAGCATATTGATCATAAATACGAAATACCTCTACAAGACTGTCCCCATCCCGTAAAAACAAAGTGATGTCATCCGCATACGCCATTACTTTTATGCACCCGGATCCCGGCATATATGAAAACCTCTTATGAGCGGGCTCTCGATGCACTGCCTTAATTCATGGAATGTTCTTGCGGTACACGCTTAGGGACCAACATTACGCAGTTAGCGAGCTACTTCCCATTTCTTGAAACCCTCCGCCTTTCGCAGGTGCTACGCTTTGACGGATCGAAGTCTTAACGCCGGTTTCGCATAATTAGGCAAGATGTCGCGTATGCCTATTCTGAAGTGCTGGGAGCGTGCGGCTGCTATTTAAGGTGTTTCAGAAAGCGTCTCTTTCTCGCGCGAAAGCTGAAAGTAGAAGCTTTATTATTGTTTGCCATGGTTATGGCGCAGCATACGCGTCGGCTGTCCACAACGCGCCGTGATTTCGACCTCGAAATCCGGCAGACACGTTAGGTGGACGTTTCCCAACGTTTCGCCTATCGTCGGCTATCTGCCCATGTCGCCTGGGGTTCACATTCCACTAGAAGAGAGCACACAAGCGGCACAAAAGTCCACAGGATGATGGAGACGAAGTGAACAGCACTGGTGGAACAAGTAACGTCTTAGTCAAGAGAACCCTTCGACGAGGGGGACTTGACTAGACAAGCCACCTTTTTCCTGATATTAGGCATTTTTAGAACGGCAGCATGTCGAGTGAGTTTGTAAGGATTCATTGTTTGAAAGGTTTGGAGACACGGACACAAAGGGAAACGAAAAGCAGTTGTGCTGTCCTTTTCGTTCCTCCTGTTCGTCTATACTTTGCAAACCACAACGCAGTATATCGTCGTTGGTGCGACCCTTGCGGGACCGCAAGGTTTAGTCGTATTATCCGAAAGGTCGTATTAAAAGGAGGCAAAGTGAACTAACTGAAATCTTTTATACTGCTCCAAGTAGTCTGTAATGCCTTTCTGTGGCTTGCTCTGGAAGCGCGACTCAACCAGCGTGAGGCGAAGAGCGCCGTCACGTTTAAATGTTTCCTCATACTGACGCGACACGAAACGACAGGGGACGGATGACTTCGCGGGAGGAAGGAGAGTCGGACACTAACAGATAAAAAGTAAACTTAAATAACACAGATTCACGCCCGGGGATGAAGTAGCTCCGTCTGCTGAATTTCTCGCGTTTTTCAAGTTTTTCAGTGACTACTGCACATACGAGGAGACGCCGGTTTGGGTCGAACTAACCGAATCGGCATGTTTTCCAGTCCCAACTAAATTAGTTCTTCTATAACAATGTATGGTTTCTCACCGGCACTTTTCGGTGCGTTCGAATTAAGCGAAAAGTCGAATTTAGCGGGGTCGAATTAACGGAAACGTGACTGTATTAGAGAAATTAACCCCGCGTGACCAAAACAGTACGTGGCCAGAGCTAACAGCACCGCGGCTAACGCCGTTGTTCAACGCTTGAACGGAATATAGTTTCGGTGTTGCAGACGCCATAAAGAAAGAAAGAAAGAAAGAAAGAAAGAAAGAAAGAAAGAAAGAAAGAAAGAAAGAAAGAAAGAAAGAAAGAAAGAAAACACACAGTTCGAACGTATTCCTGTAAGCTAAATGAGGCGAATAATGTTTGAGTTAACGAGTTAGCCGCAGTAGCGGATGACGTCAGCACAGCCTCGTTTCCCGTAGCGGCTAGCTGTCAGCGTCACCAGGACGAAGGCGAAGTAGGAAGCTACTTGTCGAAGGGAGCAAACACGACGCGTATCTAAAGGCTCCATGCCCTCTTTGTCACAGTAGCGCGTACACTCTTATGGATTGACCAAGAATGGGCATGCACATAACAAATGGCGCATACTCAGTGCCGAAGTTGCCTGTTCGGGCACATACACAGTTGCACATACCCAGAGGCACAAGTTGTCAATTACAGATATACATATACACAAATAACATCCGGCCAAGAAACTACGACGAATGCCAAACCTCTGGGAAGAGGTAGAGAAAGACTCGCAATAAAAGAAATGTCAATCGCTGCCAACAGCCCAGTTTTTAGACTCCTCGCACACTGAGGCTCCAATTAAAATCGGCAATGCGCGCAAATTAGACAACAGTCGCTGTTGTGTATCGACAGCATACGACGTCGCAGTATTGTCCACTGTTCTGCAGGAGGTGAGCCGACTATCGATGAATTTGTACCCTTGCCTATAATATAAGTTGGAGGCTATAGAGGAGTCTGTGTCTGTCTCACGTCTGCCGTGTTCGCGTTTTTTTAAAAGCGAAGTTTTGTTTGCCTCTTTCCCCGACTGGCTTGGGTATTGGCCGCTGGCTGCTGCCTGCTGTCTTGCACGACTGTCCGGTGTCTGACATACCGCAAACGGAGGTGACCCGGAGCGGCAGGTGATGCGCGAAAACGCGAACGTGAGCTCCATCACCAAAAAGCCGTTGTCATCAGCACGCCATCGTCATTTCTTCGCCTTCATGCCATTGTGATTATTCCTTCGTTGTCATGTCTTCGTCATCCTTTCGCTGTCTTCCCTCAGTGGTCGTCACTGTGTTGTCATATCGCCGCCATGACACCGCCATCGTCGAGTCGTCGTCGTCATTCCATCTCAGTCATTGTGTCGCCGCCGCACAATCGTTGTCATCCCATCGTGGTCGTTCGTCCCGTTGTCGTCACTCTATTGCAGTGATTCCAGTGTCATCATCCCACTGTCGCCATTCATTTGACGTCACGCGATCATTGTCATTTTATGGTCGTCATCATTCCATCCTCGTCATCCCATTGCCATCGCGCCGTCGTCGTGCCACCATCGTCATTATCCCGACATCGTCATGCTGTTGTAGTCGTTCAATCGACGTCATTCCTTCGTAGACATTCCAGTGCCTTCATGACGTCGTGGTCGTTACCCACAGCACGTGGGATCCGCACATTTTTGTCGCTTTTTCCTCCCATTTCTTTTTCTCGCGGATTGGAACTATACTCTTCTGTCAAACTAAGTTAAAGCACACATCCGGAGAGATCAACACTCGGCATGCACGCCAACGAAAACGTTTCGAACCTCGCCCTATTGCAAGCAGACGAACGAAGCGAAACAAAGAACGCCCCCCTCCCCCCTTTCCCCTCCGCGGCCACCCCATTACCATCGACACGCACGCACTGCCATTCCCGTCCTCACGATCGGCGTTCCCCGGTTCTTTCGGGCCGAGAACACGCAACGGAGCGCTGATCGAGCACTGCTGGAACCGATCATCGAAGCTTACACGTGCCCGCGGAAGAACAACACTTCAGTCCCAGGCACAAAGACGCCGTAATACGTGCTACAGGGAGAGGAGGCCACGGTCGTGTTCACGATGTACCGGCTGTATCGGATGGATAGGATGGACGCGCTCGGAGAGCCTTCCGGAGGCCGACCTTCTCTCTCCTTCTGCGTCTGGAACGACGTAATTGTAGGGCAGCGTGCCGCCGATGAACCAAAGTAAAGCGAACAGTGGGACGGACCAACACACTGGCTCGGTTTTAGATAGCATGCTGCACGGACAGAACCGACGTGGACGATCGGTTTCCAGGCCCCCGAAGCCGAGTTCATCCTTGGAACGGGGATTTCTTCGTCGTCGTATCCTTCTTCTTTCGTCTGCTTCTTTGTATCTTCTTCTCGTTCCGTCTGCTGCTTTGCATCTCTAGTTGTTTGTTTTCGTCTGCTGGTTTGTGTCTGCTTCTTGTTCTTTCCGTCTGCTTCTTTGTATCCTTTTTTACTTTGACGATCCTTTGATGCAAGCGATCGGCGTCCTTTCCCTTTCGTCATATGGCCGGACGGAATCCTTTCTCTGCAGCCCCATACATGCAGTTTTCTGCAGCGCTGTAAAGAGCTGGCGACACGTTGTTCTCCAGTAGGACACGGAGTGAGAACTGCTCCAAGCAAGTCCGGAACATTGGCGACGGTTGTCGACGTGCGGTTAACGCAACGATGAGTCGTGAAGGAGGCTGAACTAAGACTGAACAGGTGGATTACTGACAGAAAATAAGCATCAAACTTACCTTTCTTTTTTGAAAAATCTCGCGCTGAAAGCAGCGGTTAGTCTGCGTCCATGCTGTCTAATTTTGCCCACTCTTTTCGCGCTGCCCAAGTACTCTCGTGGATGACTGAACGCAGTGTCACGCCCGAAGGCCATGTCAACTAACAAAGCGTGTACGATAGCCCTGTACGCGTAGCTGTGTATCCCTCTTTCTTTTTCTTTTTTTCTCTCTGCGGTGGAGGGGGGCGTATGGGATGGGGCGGAGATTGAGATGATCTACAAGACGTCTCGTGGGAAAGAGGTATTGGAGAAAGGGCGAGGATGCTATTTTCTCGTCACATCAAAGATGGCCAGCGAAGCGCCGACGCCGTGAATGACGATGCCTTTGTATGGATAGCCCTGGAGAGGGAACGTGCAATAAGAGCGCGGAGGGGGTTGGGGAGAGCTTTGCTCTGGGCTGCAGCATTCGCGAATGCTTTTGCGCGGTTGTGTGTGTGCATAAGAAGCGCCACGTATACGGCTACAGGATCTAGCAGACGGAAGTTGGCGGCTCGCATCTTTCCTTCATTCTCCTTAAAATGAACACTGCAAAAAAAAAAAAATGTTGAGCTGCACTAGCAAAGTGAATTACGCTTCTGCGACAGCATGAAGTTCGCTCTCATCGTGATAGGACGCTCGGTAAGCCAGGAACCACGTAAAAGCGTAAGACGGACAGGTGGCGACGCCACCTCGGTGTTTCCGAACCACGTCTCAGTGACGTCACGGATTTTGGCAGCGTTTGCTCATTTCTCGTTAACTGTCTGTACAGATAAAGAAGGTCGGCACAACGTGTTATCTATATATATATATATAGCACGCAGCCTAATACATTTTCAAAGCTTTTCCTGAGCTAAACCGTTGAAATGCGAGCTTTTTTTCTTCTTCAAATTAGTGGCATCATATAGACGTATCGGTGCTGGTTACAGCACGAAATAAAAAAAATACAAGTCACCTTCATTTTCCCAGCCGGTAACCAACCTCGTTCCCGCCGAATGACCGAAAGCAAAAGCTTTCCAGCAACACGCTAGTCGACCAGTCTAATCTCTCGTTTAATGCTTACACAGTATAACACGATACGCGCTATTCGGCGCCGCGTGACGCGCTGCTACATACCCCTATAGTCAGGCGCTGCACCGAACTAACGAGAAGACGAATGGGCCCGGCGGCCGTTCCCTCGTAACTTCTGTGCTGCCCGCCTTCTTCGAGCTCTCAAGCCTTTCAGCGTCACACACACACACACGCGGCAGCGCTCACCGACGACGGAACAGTCGTGGTGAAAAGAGATGTGGCCGTCCGCCATCGCGATGACTTCACGACGCGCTCAGGAGCCGCTCGGCAGTGCGTGTGACGACTCCTAGCTCGCCTTTCCAAAAAAAGAATAAGACTACTAGAGGCACACTTGCCCTTTCTTAGCGGCTTCTTGCCCCCTTCTTCAGTTGCGGCGTTTCCGCGCATAAATATATGGGCCAAGAGGGCGTGACTGCGAGAGTTGCACCGCGTCCGTCTCTTTTTTTCCCCGCGGGACCATTTCTGTCTCGGAGAATTGTTACACGCGCAGAGGGCTGTCGCGGTTGTTGTTACACCTCTGCATACGTGGCGAGGCTCCCGTGTTCTGCTGTCCTTTTTTCGGTGGCCTTGAACCCGAGAGAGCCCGCGTTAAATGCACGCGGCGCATCGCGAGGTTCAGAGAGGGGAACGCGCACTCTTTTCGGTGGCTGTGTGTTTCCGCCCAGGTAACACGCATGTATATAGTACACGGTGGCGACGCGCATGCGAGTTTTCAAAGTCCGCGGCATTTCGAAACGCTCACGCGAGCGTGGTGGCAACATAAGTACGCTCCGCGCACACTTCTGTTGTCGGGGCGGCCCGGAGAAGGAGGTGAGTGCCCCCTGAATTCGCCGGTGTCGCGAATCTGCGCCTCGCGAAGACTCCGCGAGAATGGATGGCGGCCCAGCCGTTTTTCGTGCGCTAAATCATGACCGTGTAATAATTTGCAAAAAAACGTTCGTCGGGCACTTTGAGCAGTGCACATAATTGGCATTGCACGGAACCACGGGCGATTGTGTTAAATCAAAGGGAAGCGTTACAGGCGAATGTGCAGGAACACGAGGAGTCTGAGGGAGGTTTGGAAGGATGATGATGATGATGATGATGATGATGACAACGACGACGACGATGCTGCTGCTGATGATGACGACGATGATGATGATGACGACGATGATGATGCTGCTGATGATGATGACGACGACGATAATGCTGCTGCTGCTGCTGATGATGATGGTGATGACGACGACGATGCTGCTGCTGACTATGACAACGACGACATTGCTGCTGCTGATGATGGTGATGACGACGACCACGACGCTGCTGCTGACGATAACGACGACAATGCTGATGCTGACGATGATGATGACGACGACGACGATGCTGCTGATGATGATGATGACGACGATGCTGCTGCTGATAATGATGATGACGACAAAGTACAAAGTAAGAAAAAACGTGAGAAGTCGTTCAATGAATAAAAGCAGTTAAAGAAACAACAGGATACGCATTCGGTAAACCACGATAGTTTACACGTACATGTAAGATGGAGAGGAAAGCGCTCGTCTCCGGCGTGTCTCGTCTGTATTTAGGCAATCTGGCTTTCCTGACGAGCCCATGATTTAGCTCCCCACTCTGACAAATAAAGTTCTCTCTCTCTCTCTCTCTCTCTTTAAGCCGCCTTTTGCGCTGTACCCATGCTATCAAGGAAACACGCGATTTTGACGCCGTGCGCTTTCACTTAAAGCGACTAATTCGCAGCCCCCACCAAATCCCATTCAGTCTCTTCAACATTCTGGCTTCTGAATTTCGTTGTGGCTTGAGCCGAGCCTTCCCCCTCCCCCACTAACCCCCCCTCCCGCTTAAAGAATAACTAAATGTAAGTACAAGCTTCATGATCCAGGTCAAGCCAGAGAGGATAATTAAAGGCCCACTGTGTCCTTCGCTCGGAGAGAAAAAAAAAACAAATACGCATTCACTAATTGTAACCTCTGACCCACCAGCGCACCAAACGGAACGGGACACACGGTTACGTAGGAGCGATCCAGACACACAACACACGGAGGCTATTTCGTACCCTCGTGTTGACCATTATGTCACGCTAACTACAGCCCCAGAAACAACTATCCGTCATCTCAACCGTCCCGATCCCAGCGAAGATCGCGCCCCGAGCCCATACAATGCGTACAGGTCCCACCCTGCGACGCCTACAGCCTTACCAGACCTCGAGAATAGACGATAACGTAATCAAACACTAATATTTTTTTTCCACGCTTCCGTCTGGCCAATGTGGCAACGTGGTCGCACCACCCGTGCCACTTGAAGGAAGCCGCTCGAGCAGACGCACGCCAATTTGAAGGCCGCGTACAAGTCAGCCGCAGTCGAAACAACGTCAACAAAAACATGTTTAAAAAAACACAAAAACAAAGAAACACAAAGCACGATAAAGAAAGCAAGAACAGCGACGAAAATTTCCGGCCCTCTGGGGCCAGACATGCAGCCAACGTACGGATCAGAAAATGAGAGCGCTCACGCCATGTCTATTTTGTTTGCTTGTTCGTATGGTGCGCCCCATGTGAAGCTTGCCCCATACAGCTTTTAAGCTCTGGACGGTCTCACGACGCCACGAGTACGCCCGTCAACTACTTCGGGCTGAGACGTTCTCGCACCCAGCAGTCCCTTGGCGATCATCCTCCGAGAAAATGAGGCCGAATCGGTCATCCCAAGTCTCCCCCCACCTCCCCCCGTAGGGGTAACCACCCCCTTTCAACCAGCCAACCCTTTCCGTCGGACGCACGTCAACGGGGAAAGCCACGTCTGAGGTGAGCACCGGCATTCTCGTCACTCTTCGCTTGACGTCCAGACGATCTGTGACGTCACGGATACCGACAGCCAGGAAGGGAAGGGGTCTGTAGTAGAGCGCTCTATCGGTCAAGGTGTGGCGGCGTGGTTGGGGGGGGGGGGGGGGGTTCTTGAACCCTGGCGCGGCCGTCCCAAAGCGAAAGTGGAAAAGATGCCTTGCGGGCGGATCTTCCAGACGCGAAATGGAATGGAGGAGGGAGCGTTACGTCGATGAAAGGGGGGGGGGGGGGAGAGGAGGGACGAAACTGTCTGGTCACTCGTCACCTGTCACGGCTGCTAGCAGCAAACGTCAAAAAAAGCAAGAGGAAAAATCTCGAGAATGTGGATTAAGCGAGTTTCCGTGAGATGACCCCCCTCAACTTATGTACGAGGCGAGGACGGCCGAGGGTCGAATGGTGCGAAAGACGAGAGAAGGAGAATACGTTCGTGAAAATGGTTGTCGTTCCTTATCTTGTTTTTTTTTCCCGAAAATTATTTACGGCATACAAGAGAAAGCACCTGCATAAATAAGGTCGAGACGCGAGCAACCTATGACAATGCCCAGCCCATTTCGAAAGTTTGTCTCTTTTCTTTTTACTCCTTTGTGCAGACTTGCAATCCACCAAAGTCGGAGTGGAGTGGGAATGCGGAGTGGTTCACGATTGCTTTCACTAAAATTGGCCACTTTCATTTCTTTGTTTCTTTTTGTTTCTGTAAGGTGACAATTTATGGAAAATTCACCTCTATTCGGTATAAAAGTATTCGCTGCAATACCACAGAAATAATAATAACTCGGAAAAAAAGTGAACTCAGATGCCTGAAAAGCTTAATATCGCTGAATAGCTCATAGAGTCACGAAGTGTATGTAAAGTTCAGTGTCCTCAATGGCTGCACAATTGGACATCCGTTTCTTCTGAAAAACTGACGCCTACGTTCCCCAAAACTTCTCACAAAATATGGCCCAATCGTGAAATAATGCTTAGAAACTAATGCCATGAGAGGAACTCGGCTAGCAGCGAGTTCGTTGCAGCAGACGACGCGTTCTCTCCATGCAATGTCGACAACCGAACGTCTGCTTCAGAAAATCTCGCTCACGGTACCTCCGGCAACCTCTGTCTGGCCGCATTCTGCCCTTCTTTTAGTTTCTATTTTCATTCTCTCGCGCGATTTGTGTGCGTCAACGCTTGCCGACCGTGAATAAGCGTAATCAGCTTAACGCGCGTCTGGGCGCCACAAACATTCACACACACTCTCTCTCTCTCTCGCACACACACAACGCGGACGTCGCATTGCATAATGTCGTTGCTGCGCTGTAGCAGTAACTCAAACTGCACGTCTGGTTTTCAGCGTCTGTTTATTTGGAGCCAGTCGTTTCGCCCATGGGGCCGGGTCAACACCTCCTAGAACCTCTGGGTCGGCCGATGGCCCCCACGTGAGGGCGCCGCGCTATAGAAATGCTGACTCGTACGGCGATCCGTTGATTGGTTCCTAAACCGAACAGCGCGTGTCTCGACAGTTTCCTTTCGCGGAAAATAAAAATCGTTAGCAAAGTACCCGGAATCGAATAACTACGCGTCGAGCGTTTCGTCTGCATGCGATGCTTATCGCGGATGAAAGCAGACGGCGGAAGTGTGTGGTAAAGAAGCAGACCGTACATGGATGTCCTGTTTGCTTCAGTCTGGCCGGGAAACGTTCGTTAAATAGAAACTAGAGAGCAACGCTAAATCAGCTTGCATAGGCAAAATGTTCTTTCAAAACGCTGTTTTAGTTGATCCGGCGGGAAAAAAAGAAGAACGTTAATAACTAGCAGTGAAAATAATCGCCAGGCTCGATGCTTTCCCACTTTCTAATTTCAATCGGAAATCGCGGTGCCGGAACGACACTGTGACGTCACGGAATTCAAAATATATTCTCGCATAGGGCAGCTTTGCTGCTGCAAAACCTCACATTTCGTTCAAGGTTGCGTCCCTGGTTTGTTTAGAAGGCGATGCACTCATTCTTCAACGAAAAAGAAGATCAACCTGCTCTGAACAGACGTTGTCGAAATGCATGACGTCACGTAAAGCTGGTGCGAAAATTTCAAGGTGGCGTCGCCACCCGTCTTTCGTCATTGCCTCTCTTATGATTTCTGGTAAACGTGACGTTACTGCTACTGAAAAATCGCATTTCACTAATACAGCTTAGCTCAATTATACCACTAAACAAACTGCTAAATATACGTCATCCCGTCCCATAGTAGCTGTATGTACCGTACGAAAGTTGTTACGCATGCAGGGATGCTCAATTTAGAGGTAAGACGAAAGTTGTCATACACTTAATGAAGTACGAATAATAATTAATCAAATGTTGAAGTTTATCGTGCCGTGGGTTATTACTGCGTCACTCGTCCCCAGTATACAGCGAATTGCATGTGTATATAAGCTATGTACGCGCGCAGCGCCATGGAAAACCCTTTTATAGAAATACGCGCATCTGAAATTAAGTAAACGGTGCACAGACTGTACAATACCACGTCTTATTACCAATGCCCTCGCGAATCGCTCACATTCCACATATTTGGTTCGACACTGCCTACTTGTAACTTCATTTGACAATGTCATCACGCGAGGGTTTCGCGACGCCGAGCTCACAGACAGAATCTTCATCGCCAGTATTGGCGGCGAGGAGTTACGGAGTCGCCATCTATCGGAAGCGCCTCGCAGGCGTAGTATGAGGGATCACGCGGCGCGCTCCTCATAGGTTTTGCTGTCAGCGCTCACTGAAAACACCACGCGCGAGCTCTCCCGGATATTTCTGTAAGTACTTTCGAAACGAGAGAAGTTTTTTTTACTGTCTAAATAATAATCTTGGGCAAACTGAAAGCACAGAATCGTTTACAGACGCTATCTCTTTACCGAATAAGTACAGTGAACGCCACTGCGCGCGGTCGCCGCGATGGAGTCTCCCGAACAGGCTCCTTGCGTGAAAGGTAGGTAAACGCTGAGAGCACACTATGTGAAATATGTTCTTATAGTGTCTGTATAACTAAATGGAGCGTAATAGAATGAAGCCTCAATGCAGCGTTCGCACAGATTCGCTGCGACCGACTGCGCGTCTGCATGCTTGTCCGCGCACTGTTTCGCTTTCGCCGCGTGCGCGTTTTCGCACCGTACCATGAGCTTTAGGCCGCAGAATATGAGCATTTGACAGTATACAAGCAACCATTGTTGCGTGGGCGCTATCGGAGCTGTTCAAAAATAATTTCATTGTAGAGACTTCGACGCCTACGGGGACTAATGTGCCGGACGTCGCGACGACTCAATCTTCTTCTTTTTTTCTATATTCTTGGTCGTTTCAATATTATTTCTCGAGTTGCATCGCACTATATGTTTATCGGTGTTCTCAGCGTGCGATTTCCCGCTGCTTCTTTTTTTGTAATCCAGTGCATTAATTCATAACACAAACATGACCATATACCATGCTTTTTTTTATGTGCTTCTTACCACTCCCTGTCCACTCCAGTGAACTTGCCAGTACCTATAGCATCGACAAGTTCATAGACCAAACCGTCATGACATTAGTCGGGCAGCGGACTCGGGCGAGCGTCTCAGTGCGCGTTTTTCGAACATTGCAGACCCGGCGCCGAAGCAGAAATCTTCCTCGCGTCTGTGCTTGCTGCATACCCGAGTTGTAGCCGATGACTGTTTGCCGGTTTTATGTTTCGCGAGCCAAGCTTCACGCAGCTTCTTGTCCTGCGGCTACGTATGAATAAGGCTGACACCGGGCTCCGTTGCGTACGTCCGGCACTGCGGCACCGAGCAGTAGCCTACCATGTTGCGCGCCTTCAAAAGCAGCCACTACCTATTGTAGTACTTTCAAGCGTTGTAAAGGAGACACTCGAAGCGGGAAAATCTCGCCACTAAATGAGGACCGCAGCGTACGAGGGAACTTACGCTCATTTTCAGCTCGCTTCCGCGCTCCCGAAGCAGCCGACGCGGCCGCTATGTCTGCGTGGTCCCTAATAGCACGTCACGCCGACGGTGGCGCCAGCTTTTCCAGTGGTGGAGCTCGAGGCCAATATTTGAAAAGCTCGTGATGAACCGATTTCCCGACACTTAACGCGTAACGTGTGTGACGAGTTGCTTTGATGATGACTGGTCTTCGCAGAAGAAAGACATGTGCTGATTGCGTGAAAATTTTCTCAATTGCTGACAAGGACAGGCAGAAAGGAACGCTATAGTTTTGACGAATAAGAATTCAAGGTCGGAGAAACTGGTTCTATACCTCTCGAGCAGAAACAAAAAGGTACTTCAAATCAAATCTTTGGCTATCCCATACACAGGAAGAACCGTTCTCTGTGCATGTCGTTAGCACAGCCAGGAAAATCGGACGACAGTATGTAAAGTTGACAAGAGCGAATAAACTTTGAAGGATGACCCTTTCATCGGAGATAACTTCGGCGTCAGCCGATGGTTGATTTCACTGCAAATCACTGCGCTGGGTCCCGTAACTTCTGGGTATATAAAAAAAGGCTTTTGGAAAAAGAATAATAATGATGATGACAGAGTCTGGCATAATTGTAGCATACTTTCCAAGTACTGAGGCGGTTAACATCAGCGCCATTTAGAACAGACGAAAAGTTATCATGCCTTCTGCACAGACCACACGAGCAGACGAACAGCGGCAGTGGCGGCAAGAAGACGCAGACGAATTTCGAAGAGAGGCCCGCTCAATCCGACTGAGACGTTTCATTTCCGTCAAGAAACAACGTCCCACCGTGCGGCAAGACATTGATGAACGACGAAGTTCAAAACTATAGATAAAGCCGCAAGGAGGTAATCTACAGAGGGAGAGGGGGCAAAGCACGCCTATAGGCGCCGTAAAACGGAAGGGCGATGCACGCGACCGAAGTGAACCTCTCGTTGGCCTGGTCTTGTTTTTTGGCAAGCGGCAAGAAGCGACCTTACGGGTGGATTCATTGTGGGCCGTCACGCGCTGCTGCAGCGCGACGTGTGTGGTAGGCAACGCCGCCTAGCGAGCAGCAACCGCCCCTGCGTGATTGTACGGAAGTATATGTATACTACCACGATCTCTATCCCGATCACTCCAACTCTCGCGGCATTGGCGACCGGCTTCGCGTAGCCTCCTGAATTCCGAAAGAGCTGGGAACTGAACGATTGCGTGAGCGACGTTTCGTGAGAATCAAGATGTGCGGTTCGATTGCATGTCAAGCTGCCGTCGCCATCTTGAACTCGGGGGTCTCCGGTAATACTATAAGTGTTTTGTGGTATAGTTGCGTGCAGAATTTGCTAATAACACGACAAGACCAAAGCCACATCAGCACATATAATAGTTTTACGTAACGAATTACATGTAACTAATTACATGTAATCAATTAAGTTTTTTTGTAATTTTGTAATCTAACGATTACTTTGTTTACTTGGTCGCTCTCTGTAATTCGATTACTTTTGTTCAGTAACCGATTACATGTAACCAGTTACATCTTTGAGGAAAGAAGCTCTGACAGGCGATGCAGCTTTAGGAACTTGAATTTGGCGGTAACTACAAAGTCTATAGGGATATGGCAGGCTTGCAGATTTGCACACTTCTTTTGAAGGTCTGACCTCTGAGCATTCCTTCCATCACAAATCCCCCTCCCTCTCTCCTATAGAAGCACTTGTAAGCGGCCTTCATAGTTGATAAGAGCTGCTGCCCAATTCTTCTTCGCGTAGTGCAGTCTATATGACTTCTCTGACACAGGCAGGAGTTTCTTGCCGCCAAACGCTCGCTTCTGTCTGTTTGATATACGCGTGACTCACGTACGCCTATTTTTGCGTCTAAATGGCAGACGAGTGAGTGGCGCCGGGAGGAGGCCCACCACGCAGATGTTGGCCAACAAATTGAGATGGCGCTTCTTTGACTCGATAGCGATGGTCACTTCTGACGTTGATGCCGGAAAACCACTTGCGGATGATTTTCCGTTTTTTTCACCGGCCCTATCGGGAGAGCCTTACCCTAAACCCCGGCAACCACAAAAACGCTGCGCTCCACGGATGACCCAGACTGCGAGAGATCGCTGCGTTGAGTGACCATGTACAATACTGTGAGCAAGGTGCTCGTACATTACAACACATCGCTTCTATTAAGCACGCACATCGAGACAGTCTTAAGTGTCGCAGTAGATGTCTTCACAAGAGAACGAGGGTAGATTACCGAAGAAAATTTTGAAAGGCAATTTTTAGTGAAGGTAAACCATCTGTGAAGAGCTGCAGAGGACGCATTGAAAGAGTCAGGCCACCTCATGTTGTTTACTGTGCTTGTGCAAAGTTAATACGAGTAAGGAGGAAAGTAATGTTAAAATAATCGATTGCCTTTTAGTAGTTGCTCCATTGATTTCGTGGAGCAGTAATTCGTCACTGTAATAAGTTACAACATTGAAAGAAGTAATTGTAATTGCAATCGGTAACCTTGTACGAGTCTGGTGTACATAGTGATCCAGCACAGACGTACGCACGCAGACACAAAGGGTTTATACACGGACACGACGTACAAATATGTGGGGACAAGACATATTCCACGAAATAATTAAAATTGAGCATAATATTAAAGTACTTTCTTTTTCATACGTATTGTATAAGGTACTGTAGACGTCGTATGAGGTGCTGTAGAATCATTCCATCTTAATCATCTAAAGTTCAATTTTTTTATTATTATTTTTTCTTGCTCCAGTCAGAATTGGTCCGGTCATTCTAGCCTGCCCCTCTCGTACTATCGCGAGAACCTATTGTCCTTGACCTTATCAAAATGGCACTAAAGAAAGCTTAGCCCGAGGTAATTGCATGTGCAGAAAACCAATGAAAACCAACGAAATAGAAGATAGCGCTGATAAGAGGACTGAGGTAAATTCTAAAAGGAGATACCTTACATAATCTACGGAAAAAAGTGGCTACACTCGCAGAGAGCGGCCGCGATATGTTATTTCAGGAATTCCAGCAAATCACCGAAAGGGCGCAGGGCGACCCTATCTACAAAGCCACAGTAAGTTTATTATAATGCTAATCTCTTCCACCTACAGATAGAAAAAGATACAGGCGAGACAATGGTTCAGATTCAGATCTATGTAGGCATTGCTTTCTGTGATCTTTAGATTAAGGTACTGTATAATGCATGTTTCATCCGCCCCTCACACTTCTGGAATTCTAACAATGCATCTACCTGGTCCAATGAATGGAAATTTATTTCGCGTTTATTTGACGAAATAAGGCCGTTGAAGGTGGAGAAAATGAAGGTCGCGCTTCCGGTTTCAAGGCGAAGCTTTCTTTGTCTACCTTCTCGCGATTCAGTGTAAGGTTTTGCGCAACGGTTCTCGCCGAGATAATAGAGACTTTTAGCTCAGCGGGTTTACGTTTCGCTCCGCTCGCGGTCGCCACCGTTGCGCCAGCGGAGCGGCTCGCGAGAAAAGAGTTTTAGCCCGGCGGACACGGAGGAAGGAAACTAAGGAGAGGCTCTACCCTCTCCGCGCGCTAGGAGAAAAGTGTGGCGGAAATGACGTATAGGTTCTCATTTCTTTTGCTGCTTTTTTATTTTTTTTGCTGCATGGCCACGCCTTTTGGGCCACAATGGCGGCGTTGTTCTGATTTTTTGAGGGCGCACACGTGTTGCTCTTGTAGGTTTCGTGCCGTGGCAAAGGCGCTGTGTGGGCGGGTTTGCGTTAGTCACCGTGTCTTGTTGCGCTGTGTTACCTGCACCGTGCTCTGCCGGATGTTGCGCGAGCGCGAGCGCTCCGCGTGCGAAACCACGCGCAGCGCGGCGTGGTTTCGCGAAAGATGTAAACAAGAGAGGAGGGTGGCACAAAAGGCGGAGCATCGCCATGAGCAACGCCAACTTCCGGCTTCACTTTTGCTTCACAAAGAGTGACGTCAGGGCCTCTCCTTAGTTTCCTTCCTCCGTGCCGGCGGATCACTCACCCGCTCGAGCGGGGTAAAGAGCGGGGCGCTCTGCTGCCCCACCTAATGGTCCGAATAGGAGTTACTGAGAAATGAATTTGAATTACGCTTGCTTTTATTATGCAAGAAATGTTGAATAAAGATATATTACAAGTTCTCAGTACATTATTTGTTAATAATGCACTGAGTACTAATGTACGGGTCAGCGCCGCAGTCGCCGTCGTCGATGCAGAGCTGCCGGCGTTCATGTTCGCGGCTGCCATCTTGCATTTCCCATACACGCCCGCGCGCGCTTACGCACGCTCGCGCGCTGCGTATACCCTCCGCTGGGGAGTGCTTTCCAGCGGGCGTAAACGCTGCTCCGTAAAACCGCTGGCCGCCTCAGCGTGGTGCGCATGCGCAGTCGCGTCTCCGCTCGCCCGCTCCGCTCCGCTGGCCGTAAACCCGCTGGGCTAAAACTCTCTAATGGCTGTTTCGCGTGCCAAACCGAAGCGCCGGTATGTCACTCACTAAATGTATCTTCACGTATTTGAGCCGTTTTAGCGCAGATAGCTTTCTCAGAACTCCTTATGGGTTAAGCCCTTGGTTCGTTAAGAACGCAACGTATTGTTTCTTAATCGCTAGACAAATAGTTGCATTCACAAAGATACACCAAGATCCGGGACACCGCACAAGTCCATGACGTCACGGGAAGGGGTGCGCGAAGTTCAGTGCCACTTGGCTTTCATCTTTGCATATTTTTTCTGACTTACCAAGCCTCTCCTGCCCGTATACCTAAAGGTGGCGTCCAAATTCACGCCCCAGCGACGACTGTGTCTGGCTAGTAGTAGCCAATCTCGAAGGCCGCATGTGCTTTTGCTGGCTGCATGCGCCGGCTATAGCAATTGCAGAACCGGAAACACGTCTTAGACGCCAAGTTTTTAACACCACATATTCGTTGCAAATTAGAAGCGTAGTTTATCAACAATGCTCATCTTAACATCCATCTTTCGTAAACTATAGATAAGTAAACATTTTCGGTTTGACGTTCGTCTACAAAAAAAAAAAAAAAAAAAAAAAAAAAAAAACTGAGAGAAATTGAACTGAATTGAATTCCGGTGTTTTTACGTGCCAAAACCACGTTTTGATTATGAGGCACGTCGTAGTGAAGAAGGGGGACTCCCGATTAATTTTGACCACCAGGAGATCTTTAACGCGCCCACAATGCACGGAAAACAGGCGTCTTTCTTTTTTTTTTTTTTTCGATTTCGCAACAATCGAAATAGAAAGAAATCGAAATCCCGCGACCTCGTGCTTGGAAGCAGGAAGTCGATATTCGCTAAACCCCCGCGGTGGGTGATAAGTTTAATCGAGCAGTCATTATGATGAATAGCCCATTGAACGTTTAACGCCAGCTAGCTTCGATATAGCGTGGCCTCGCTAACAAGTCCTAACGTTACAGCGCAGCCTTGTCGAAGAGGGGAGGTCAGAGCACGCGCTCTATACTACGACCGACCATTCATCTTCAGGAGACAAACAGGAAGTAAATAATAAAGCTGCGACAGCGCTATAAACCATACTTCAAGGTACACACATTGCCTCCATGGAGCCGCCTTCTTCGCCGGTGTTGCTGTACTTTGTTTTATTTTTATTTTTTTTATCCGAACGGGGTCAATGCTTCCTTACTGTGATGGCTAATGCAGAATCTCATTTAAACATGCGCCAACTATATATACGTGCTTACTACAGAGCTGCAACGAGTTCGGCATAGCAAAACGGTGAAGTGGGCAAGTTGGGTAACAGGTAATATGTACGAAACATCCTAAAGCAGCGGTAATATGCATAATGAAATGAAGACGAAGCAGACACAGACACGAGCGACGGGATGGAAGACTGAATCGACTAAAACAACGAAAACTTTGTTTTCTTCTCTTTAATATCGCCTCACAGAGGAAGCAGTGTTTTTCTTCACGCATGATCTCCACCTGAATTACAGAAAAAAAGGAACAACAACATCAAAACATTTCTAATATGATAACTACGTCTCCTTTCTATCGAATGTGGCTGGCTTGAACGAGTGATCTCACCCCTCCCCTCTTTCCCTTATGTAAAAATACTCGTTTCGGTGCAGCACTTCTGTTCTTTCTCGCGTAGCGTGTTGCAACGAGTCAGGTTAAGATGCATACGGTTTCACCCGCCGCGCATACAGGGCCACCCACCTCGCCTCGTGGGCAGCCCGCGAATTAACCGCGCACATTTCCGCTTCACGGCAGCTTCCGGAATTCCTGGCTACACCTTCATGCGCGACTGCACATGTCGTGGACGCAGATCAAAGAATGATTATTCAGCAAGTCTCGCTGAATAATTCGCTGCTGGGATGCGCTTTATCGAATGCGTGTTTCCATAAAACTAGGACGGACCGGCACCGGCGGACGGACGGACGGACAGACAGACAGACAGACAGACAGACAGACAGACAGACAGACAGACAGACAGACAGACCGACAGACACAGACAGACACAGACAGACAGACACAGACAGACAGACAGACAGACAGACAGACAGACAGACAGACAGACAGACAGACAGACAGACAGACAGACAGACAGACAGACAGCAACAACTAAAGGTCATGTCACTGGAGAAGAGAAAAGCGTTATGCCGCGTGTACCTCATCTACCTCAAGGCGATGGACGAGCTCACCGAGAAGCTTTAGGTGAAGGAGGGATAGCGGAGTCCCAAGAATGAAACACAATTAAGGCAGAACACATCTCACGATGACTGTTGACGACAATGCGAATAGCAGTCGAGCAATGTAGCGACAGATCATACTACTGAAGTCTGGCTCACTTAACCTGCTTACAGGTGGTAATTATTAGGCTTTCGTTGCTTCGGCTATGTGCCACATACTCCGATATCGTCCCACTTTGTTACGGCGTTCGCTTGCCAAGGTCGCCCATGAGCACGGAGGCACGACGACAACTATGTGACGCCCTTGCAGTGACGATGGAATGACAAAGAAGGAAATATATCAGTGGAACGACAAAGGCGCTATAACGACGACCACGTGATGACGACGAGATGTCGATATTCAAATTATGCCTTTGTTAAAATGACTACAGAGTGACAACGACGACGACGGAATGACGACAACCGGATGAAAAAAAAAAACGGGTATGGCGACGATGGGACGACAATATGGAATGACGGCTACGGTACGACAAAAAGGATCTGCGATAGCGTATATATGAAGACGACTCAACGACGGCGATGGCATGACAACGGCGGCACAATCACGACCGAATGACGACAGTACAAATACGATACAATGACGAATAAGGAACGACGTCGATGGACCGACGAAAGTGGTAAGACGACAATGGCATGATGATACCGAAGTGACGACGAAGATGAAACGACAGCGCGGCGACGATGGCATGACGACAACGGTATGACACGACAACGGCACGACGAGATTCGGATGACAAACTTGCAATGACGACGACGGAACCGCCGCGGCAGCATCCCGGCGACGGTGTGAAAACGAACGCATGGCGAGGACGACGATGGCATGACGATGGCACGATGGCAATGGAATGACAACGAGTGTATGATGACAACCTGTGTGACGACGACGCATTACGACGACGGTCCGACAATGGAGGCACGATAGCGACTGTCTGACGACGACGACGTGGCAAACGCGGCATAATTACGATTTAATGACGACAGTGTGATTGCACTACTATGACGAAGAAACATTGACGTCAATGGACGACGAAGGCGGTGTGACGGCGAAGGCATGACCACAATGGGAGGACGTTAAAAAAATTATGGGGTTTTACGTGCCAAAACCACTTTCTGATTATGAGGCAGGCCGTAGTGGAGGACTCCGGAAATTTAGACCACCTGGGGTTCTTTAACGTGCACCTAAATCTAAGTACACGGGTGTTTTCGCATTTCGCCCCCGTCGAAATGCGGCCACCGTGGCCGGGATTCGATCCCGCGACATCGTTCCCAGCAGCCCAACACCACAGCCACTGAGCAACCACGGCGGGTAATGGGATGACAAAGCTGGAATGACGATGATGCAACGACCGCGACAGCATCACGACCCCGAACACAGATCTAGCGACCCAAGCTGTTAGACAACTTGGACCACTGGGTCGGAATAGAAGGCATGACGAGAGGCAGAGCACGACGAGAGGCAGATCACGAAGCTGGAACGACGACCGTTGAAGGACCACGACGGCATCACTATGGCGGTGCAACAACAGATGCATCACGGCTGTATGAGGACGATGACGCGACGACGACGGCAAGACGAGAGTTGGATGACAAAGCTGCAATTGGACAACTTAGGCCACTGGGTCGGGGTCGGAGGATGGATGGATGGATGGATGGATGGATGGATGGATGGATGGATGGATGGATGGATGGATGGATGGATGGATGGATGGATGGATGGATGGATGGATGGATGGATGGATGGATGGATGGATGGATGGATGGATGGATGGATGGATGGATGGATGGATGGATGGATGGATGGATGGATGGATGGATGGATGGATGGATGGATGGATGGATGGATGGATGGATGGATGGATGGATGGATGGATGGATGGATGGATGGATGGATGGATGGATGGATGGATGGATGGATGGATGGATGGATGGATGGATGGATGGATGGATGGATGGATGGATGGATGGATGGATGGATGGATGGATGGATGGATGGATGGATGGATGGATGGATGGATGGATGGATGGATGGATGGATGGATGGATGGATGGATGGATGGATGGATGGATGGATGGATGGATGGATGGATGGATGGATGGATGGATGGATGGATGGATGGATGGATGGATGGATGGATGGATGGATGGATGGATGGATGGATGGATGGATGGATGGATGGATGGATGGATGGATGGATGGATGGATGGATGGATGGATGGATGGATGGATGGATGGATGGATGGATGGATGGATGGATGGATGGATGGATGGATGGATGGATGGATGGATGGATGGATGGATGGATGGATGGATGGATGGATGGATGGATGGATGGATGGATGGATGGATGGATGGATGGATGGATGGATGGATGGATGGATGGATGGATGGATGGATGGATGGATGGATGGATGGATGGATGGATGGATGGATGGATGGATGGATGGATGGATGGATGGATGGATGGATGGATGGATGGATGGATGGATGGATGGATGGATGGATGGATGGATGGATGGATGGATGGATGGATGGATGGATGGATGGATGGATGGATGGATGGATGGATGGATGGATGGATGGATGGAT
Source organism: Dermacentor andersoni (assembly GCF_023375885.2). NCBI lineage: Eukaryota > Metazoa > Arthropoda > Arachnida > Ixodida > Ixodidae > Dermacentor > Dermacentor andersoni. Next base: position 121,196,908 of record NC_092820.1, read on the forward strand.
GGATGGATGGATGGATGGATGGATGGATGGATGGATGGATGGATGGATGGATGGATGGATGGATGGATGGATGGATGGATGGATGGATGGATGGATGGATGGATGGATGGATGGATGGATGGATGGATGGATGGATGGATGGATGGATGGATGGATGGATGGATGGATGGATGGATGGATGGATGGATGGATGGATGGATGGATGGATGGATGGATGGATGGATGGATGGATGGATGGATGGATGGATGGATGGATGGATGGATGGATGGATGGATGGATGGATGGATGGATGGATGGATGGATGGATGGATGGATGGATGGATGGATGGATGGATGGATGGATGGATGGATGGATGGATGGATGGATGGATGGATGGATGGATGGATGGATGGATGGATGGATGGATGGATGGATGGATGGATGGATGGATGGATGGATGGATGGATGGATGGATGGATGGATGGATGGATGGATGGATGGATGGATGGATGGATGGATGGATGGATGGATGGATGGATGGATGGATGGATGGATGGATGGATGGATGGATGGATGGATGGATGGATGGATGGATGGATGGATGGATGGATGGATGGATGGATGGATGGATGGATGGATGGATGGATGGATGGATGGATGGATGGATGGATGGATGGATGGATGGATGGATGGATGGATGGATGGATGGATGGATGGATGGATGGATGGATGGATGGATGGATGGATGGATGGATGGATGGATGGATGGATGGATGGATGGATGGATGGATGGATGGATGGATGGATAGATTCAAAACGCCTGAAGTAGGCGAAGAATGCTATGCGCATAAAACGGGTAGGACAGGGAAAAATAACGGAGACAAAGTGATAAACTAGAAGAAATGGTAATGTTACATCGTAATGAAAGCCAGTGAGCTGTACCCGCTAAGGCTGGACGATCATGTATGTACAGCGCGGGGAACGCACGGGAGAGGTCGGCGACCGCAGAAAATCACTGCTTCAAGCCGCGTTCACAGCGCGGGCTAAAAGGGGAAAATGAAAGCTCACGTTAAGCCGGAGAGGAAGCAAGGAGGACAAGCAGGAAGGAGCAACAGAAGTGTGTGCGAAGGAAAAAAAAAAACGAGATGCATCCCCGGAGGAGGATGAGGGAGGGCACAGATGACGATGCTGGAGGTAAGAGGTGAGGCAGGGAGAGGAAGGGAGGGGGGCACCTCGTCCTTTTGCCCACGGGCTTCGTCGGTGCACCCCTGCGACAAACGCATTCGGCATGCCACCGAGACGAAGGGGGGATCTCCCGAACACGGCGAGTGTACGTAAGCAGGGGTATAAGCGGCGTGTGTGTGCTCGCTGGCCTCAACCGGGATGTGAAGGGTGCACCGAGTGATGGTGCCGGAAGCGAACTTTATTCCAGTGTCTGGATCGAGCTTTCGGATTCAAGAGTTTTAGCATTGCGTACGTTTACTAGAGCAGCCGATGGTACAGCTGAAACTTTAAGTATATATAGTTCCGGCAGTTTCTCGGTACAGGGCGCGCCGTCAAATACGATCAAAAAGTGGCCCTCTCCACTTGTCTGGATCGAGTTTCGGGACTAAAGTTTCTGTAGTTTCATCGGGTGTTTATCGGTAAAGGAAGCGCCGTCAAAGGTGGCCAGAGAGTACTCTCGCCAAATGTCTGCGTCGAGCGGAAACATGCTAGTTTAGATAGTTATAGCTTTGCGGGAGTTTACGTAAGCAGCCGATGGCGTAGCTTAAGATAATTTTGGCGAGTGCTTTCAAATGCAGCTGGGCGTGCCAATAGAGGTGGCAATATGAAGAGAGAAACTCTATAAAGTGTAAGGGGCCGAGCTGAAAAATGCTAGTTGAGAATAGATAGCTTTAACGTAGCAGCGAAATATGATGGCCTTGCCAAAGCTACATATTCTCGGTTAGTGTTTTTCGATGAAGGGTGCGCCGATAGAAGTCGTCATAAATGAACTATATTGAAATGTCTCGGTCGAGCTCAAATATGCTACTTCCGAATAGAGAGCTTTAGCATAGAGGGAAAATGTAGCAGCCAACGACGTAGCAAACGCTAATTTCGGGAAGTGTTTTTTCATGCAGGTTGCGCCGACAGAAGTCACCAGAAATGACCTTTCTTGAATTATCGGGTCGAGCTGAAATATGGTAGTTCCTGAAATAGTAATTCGTACTACAGAGTTTTCACACAGCGGAAGTTCACCATGGGAGCCGGCGGCCTAGCCAATGCTTGTAAATTTTATAATTTTTTTTATAACTCCCGCTCGTTAGCCTTTTCTAGATGTTTCCCTCGAATAAAACTTGGAGTTGCGTCTTAAACAAGCGTTATTACAAAACATGATGCCGCTCGAACGAGGCTCTTGCGCACGTAATCAAAAGTGACCTGCCGACAGAAACAAGGTGACAGAACTGAGCACGTTCGAAGTGGCAGCACGCTTTCCATTGATCCCGTATAAACTCCTCGCCCGCGGTACACGAATACACTCTTGAGGACGAAGGTTTCCCACGGCTGCGGAGCTTTCGCAATATAGCCAATCTGCGGAACTCCGCAAAAAACAACAAAAAAAAAAACTCCACCAGAAGACTACCAGGTTTCGCGAAAGATTCCGCCAGGTGTCGCTAGTGGGCACGCGAATAGAAGCGAGTCCATAAACTGGGACCCAGGCTGGGGCTCGCTCCTGTCGTTGCGTTCGATGCCACCCTTCAGGAAGGAGGGGACGTCTTCGCACCACCGCGCTTGCCCCCCGCCCCTCCTCGCCCCCTTCTCCATCGGTGCATAAGGCAAGGCGCGAACATCGCCCCTGCTGCTCAGAATAGCAAGGCGCACGAACCCGCTGCAAGTGGGCTGTCGTGCACTTTGCTATATATGTCTCCCTGCGTACACTCTCCGCGAAGTACACCGCCGCCCAGATGCACGAACGGCAGGGACACCCTGTCTGTGTACGCTCTTATTTTTACACGCGCGACTGTTTGCTCTGCGCGTGCCTGAGTTCGAGAGCTCGCGCGCGGGTTTATTCTCGTACAAGCGCTCAATCTTTAACGTGTGTGCGCATGCGTATGTGCGTTTGTGATCAGCAGGATGGTTTGCTCCGTGGGCTAATTGGTGCACTGACATGATAAAACGTACAGCAAAATAAGAGAAAACTGAATTCGGGTAGAACTCGTCTCACGATGACTGTCGATGTTAAAGGGAAGCTGAAGAGTCTGTCGAATTCAATAAGACGCTCATATACGGATGCCGGAACCTTATAAACCATGAAGGTAAAATTTGGGGGGGGGGGGATTTTTCACTTAGCAGCGACGCAATCATCGGTTAAAATTGCGCTGTAGCTCCGCCCCCCGTCGAGCACCGCGCGCTGCTGCTGACGCTGACGATGCGAGCGGAGACCGGAAACCGCGGCTTAGTGACGTCAACACTGGTGTTCCGCTCCTTCGCAGTCTCCGCGATCGTACCTGACCGGGCTTATTTCTGCGTGCGTGCCGTCCTAATCTGCTTTGCTCGACCCTACATTCCTTTATTTGTGTGTATATAGGAGTGGTAGTTGACGTGCGCAGCATCAACTGAACTTGTAGGCCGATCATGCCGGCGTTCTGTGCAGCCTACGCTTGCACGAACACCAGCGGCCGCGACGATGTTCCGATGTTCCATTAGTTCCTGCAAGACAAGAACCTTTCAGCTAAGTGGGAGGCTGCTGTGAAGCTAAACAACTTCAAGCGCTCAAGAACAACAGTGTTGTGCTCTAACCACTTCCGTGACGATTACTAGCGGAGTTTATCAATAATGCGTGATTTGGGTTCTCCTAAAAAAAAAAATAGTTAGCACGCTGAACGGAAGGTGCATGTTTATCGCCCACCCTTGACGCAGGTTTCATCGCCAAGCGCCTCGAATTTTCTACTCGCACGTGTGTTGTGAAACAGCCTGCATGCAGCTACCATAACGCAGCGCAAGCGTAAAGTTTGCATGTGTTAGAAAGCCTGCTCGCGCCAAGACGCTGCGCTCCCCCTTCTCTCGCACACATAAGAAACCGACCATCTCACGTAGCCGACGGAATTTGCCCGTTACGAGTAGCGTGCGGATGGCGCGCTGACGAAGGTTCTATACTACACGTGCTACAACAGCCGGTAAACTTTTCCCGCGTTTAAACCGTCTGTGTAGATTGCCGACAGCTTTGGGGCAGCGCACAAATGCTGAAGATCGCATCACCGCTTACGTTCTACGAGGAGGCACGCAGGAACATAACACTACAGTTGTTTGCCCGGAAACGTACTCACTGGAACGCTGAATGCCGCTTAGCAAAAAACATACTCGCCAAAGAACATTTCCAACAAAAGGAGGTGCTAACACTTCGCCTTCGTTCGCGTGGAAAGCAGTGCACCAGCATTTTTTGCTTCTTAGAGAAGCCGGCTCTTCGCAATCGGCTCGTAAATGTAGTATGTACAAGTACGTACGTACGTATAGTATGTACAAGTATAAACCCCTTACAAGTGATCTTGCACGCGACAGCGACAGCGCTACAAGCGAGGCGATGGCTGTCGCGTTCACTCGTCGTCTCCACGCGAGCGACGGCTTTGAGCGACGACTTCCCGGTATGAGGGCAGCAATATACGCGCCGAAACTAGCGTGACGCATGTTTTGTCAATTTAAGTTGATGTATTTTACTGAAGAAGGAGCACAAAATATTTCTGAAGGTCTTGCACTAGGTTCTTATTCTTGCACGTGTAAAATTCAATAGTTTGCTCGTTCCGTGCGACAAACAGTAGTATTTGAGTTATGTACATCTAGTTTCGGCTTCGCACCATTGGCTAGTCGCTCAAAGCATTTCCGGGCGACGAGCGACGAGTTCTAGATTTCTAGAAACGAGCGATCTAGCGACAACACCGAGCGATTTGTCCAAGCGACGGCCCGTTTTGTCGCTCGAAGCCGTCGCTCGTCACCGTCGCGTGCAAAATCGCTCTCGTAGAGTTTGGACTTAACGCCGAACTCCTCAGAGAAACGCAAGCTCTCGAAAATTTCCATGACCGTCTCTGCAAAACACCACCAAACTACTTTGCACCGTGCTTCGTGTGTAGCGGCAGCAGTCGGTCCGGACGAACACCATTGTTGACGTCACGAGGCGCCCGACCAATCACAGGCGGAAACGAGGCGCGCGAGCTGGGTGTGTCTGCTGCTGCACTTCTCGTCGAAATAAAATATGTTTGCGCTTTCTTTCGCTCAATTTCGATGCGATATTCGAATTCAGAGGGTTGAAAACCACGGCGTACTGCTCTTCACTCATTTTTTCTGGAAAAGCTTTCAGCTTCCCTTTAATGCATTCATCTTTGTTTGAAATCTGTAGTGGTCGTTCTTAAATGTCCAATGCTTCGGCTATATGTGCGACATATACAGTCTCCAGCATCGGCCCACCTTGCTACGACACTCGCTCGCCGCCGTGACCATGAGGTCCTGACGAAGACGTAGTGACAACGATTAAATTACAAAAAAAAATCAACGCCCAAGCTCTCCGTATAGGTGGTTAAACAGCGAAGCTGGAACGTGCGGCCGCGGTGTTTATCACTGGGTTAATCTCGACGCTTCATTAAACGACGGCTTGGCAGGCTGCCGAATTCTTGGTACGCAGTTGCTGCTTGCGCTCGGCTACACGAGCCTGTTCTTGTGCCCAGGCTGCATCGACGCGGCGCGCGCAGACGAGCTCGTTCCCGGTTCTTCTCGCGGCGTTGCTAATCGAAAGCTGCCTGCTCCTCAGGAGTACGTGTGAAGCCTGACCTAACCATTTCGAAGCCGGAGAAAAAGTGCTGCGCGCGAGCTCAGCTGCGACGGAAAGCAGCGACGTCACTATTGGCCCAGCCAATCGCACGCCTCTCTTTCTCCTTTTTTTTTCACACAGGAGCATAGGGTTGCGTAGGCGCAGTTCTCGGCGTACAGGCGACAGGCGAACGGGCGGACCAATCGGCTAGACATATACAGCTTCGCTGTAAAAAAGAAATTACGTCGATATAACAACAAAAATGGTATGAAGACGACGGCATTAAGGCAACGGGAAGACGATTTCGAAGTGATCACAATGGTACAACGATGACAGCATGACAACGACGGCATGAGAATACTGTGTTCGCGGTGACGGTATGACAAGATGGCGTGGCCACGACGGTATGACGAGAAACGGATGACGAAGCTGGAATAAAGACGATGGAAGGACCACGACGGCATCGCGACGATGGTATGACAACGAATGCATGATGACGACTACGTATACGGTGACGCAACGACGACAAGGGCACGACAACGAAGGCGCAATCACGTTTGACTGACAGCGTGATTACCACGGAGTTCCGAAGGAGGAATGACGTCAACGGAAAGATGAAGGCGATATGACTTCGACAGCATGACGACAATTTGATGACGTTTCTGGAATAATGATGATGTACGACGACAGCCTGACGATGGCGGTATGTGAAGAGCTGGATGACGACGACTGTACGACGACGAAGGCGTGACATCGCCGCCATGACGAGTGTGGAATAACAAAGCTGGAATGGCGATGATGTAATGACAACTGCGGCACCGCGACTGTGAGCAATGTACCTGTTGGCCCGAGCTAGTAGACAATTAACTGAGGTCACTGTGTCGTCGTAAGAGGACGGATGGACGGACGGACGGACAGACTCAAAGTTACTGAAGTAGGCAAAGAATGCAACTCCCATAAAAAATCTTCATAAAGCAAAAATAAGGCGACTGCATAGAGCGGTACAGCTACAACTGACATAGGCATTCCCACGGCGTGGTATATATGTACTATATATGCGAACCGCTCCACAAAGAAAGCTCTGTCGTAAGTGCACCGTAAGTCAAATTAATCCAAAAATTTGTATCAACATTTACAAAAGCGATTTAAACGCGGAATCGTCACATTGTGCACTGTATATATTCACGAGGAACAAAAAAAGAAGTTTCCGGTAACTTGTTTTCAGGAACGGCTTCCTGAAGGATAGGTTTTCACGTGCGTCGCTGAGATAATTGCGAGAAAAAGCGCTATGCACACCCGGAGGTGTTTGTTCATCAACTCTACAAACGGTTGAAGAGTCCTGTAAAGCTGAGTAACTGTAGCGACATTCTGGTGGGTAACTTCCAAATAACCATACCGATGGAATAATCTAAGCCAGTTCTTTTTTCAACGCGGAGAGCATGTGAGCATGCGATTGAGAGCGTACTTGATGTATGACCATTGTTTTGCGGCTGTCGCTTCCGTTTACGTCATAGTTCGTGGCACGTAAATAGGCGAAAATTTAAAAAAGAGGGCTTCGCATTATCCGAAATTCGTATAATCCAAAGAAAGCAGAACGCGATATGCTGCCACAAAGTAAATGCATCCTTGTTTTGGATTTTTGTCGAGTTTCCTTTTTTTTCGAGCAAATGTTGTTTCTCGGGTCGGCGGGACTGACTTCCCATCAGCGTTGTGTTTTCGTCACTCAGCTTTGTTAGCCGACTGCATCGAGGATGCGGACCGCACACACGTCGCGGCGTCAGGACGTACTTTTGCGTTCGCTTTAACGTTAAGTAGGCCCATGTACGGGTTTTCAATAAGGGGCGGGAACACATACATACGTAATTATCAAATACACATATGCAAAATACTATATGAAAGAACACACTAATCTAAAAGATCACAAATACTTCAGTTGTTTGATCGCGTGGGGTGACAAGTTTGAGTATACGCAGACGGGCATGTCATGGCAGTGATTTGATCGGGCAGATCGTTGTAGATGCATATTTCTAGAGCCTACGAATTGCTATATCACATAAACACTGCGTAGGATTCGCCAAGAATCGGATGTAGTGCGAAACAAAATAAGAAAGAAGAAATGTAAAAGAATTCAAACCGAAATTTGAGAATATGTGGGTTAAAATCAAGAGATAGATTGTATATAATGATTATATGAAAATGAAGGACTAAATGAAATCAAAAGTCAATGTAGTAGTTGGACAAAAAAAGATGTTGAGGCGGAGCAAGCGACGGTAGGTCTTATAGGTTCGCCTCGTTACACACATGGCAGAGGAGAATAACGCGAGTAAAAGATCGTTGTCGTGTGAAATTGTGTCGTGCCCTTTTCGCGGAAAGCAATGGCAAATCCTCGTTTAGCAAAGTCATCGGGGCATAAAACGGAGGGTTTTTTTTTGTTTTTTTTTTTTTACATATAGGCGGTATTTCGCTAAAAGCAGATACACTCTAAAAGAGCCATAGCGAAGAGGAACAGGGAAACCCAACAAAATATTAAACTTCCAGAGGCTTGCAGTATGCCTCACTATTGTGGACAAATAAAACGCGAAGAAGTTGAGGCTAACGGAAATGCATGCTTTCGTTTCCGTTTTCGAGACATCGCATATATCGGCACGACTTCAGCCTCTACGGGAGCGGGATGGTTGTGACACGAAATTACATGCTCGTGTTGATATTCGTTAGAGCGATTCGACTTGATAATTTGCTCCTCGCGTTTTATTCTTCCGCGATAGTACGTTGATACAAAGCTGCGCTCGATATAGGGGCGACGCGATAACAGCGAGATTCCGATTACGCCCGTCAAGCAACTGCCTCGCTGATCGGTTATGATCGCGTGATGCGTACAACTTTCCCGAGGAACTGCCACTGCACGGCGTAGTAGCCTTCCCAGGGCTCTTTGTCTGTCCAAATTACAGCAGTGAGAATCAGAGGATGTGCTCCAGTTCTGGCCAGCATTGAAGGCAGCATCTACGTTGACTGCCAATAAAACACCTTCGAGCCGAAATAATGGAACGCATTTGGAAGACGCTTTGACACCCCCTCCCCTCACAGACAAGAAAAATACAAAAACAATTTAACACTTTGCGTGTTTGAACCTGTGAAAAAGAATGTGTAGTTTACATTAAGCGCAGAAGAAAGCGTGACTGCGAATTCTTGAGCGCAGGCGGCGTTTAATTCCGTCGAATTTCCAAGCATTCCGCTCAGCTGTCACCTTGTTTGGACCGCAAAGTAGCTTTGCATATATTTTTTTATATTTTTTAAACTTCGGTGGTGTCTTAGCAGAGGCTGTGCTTTTTGTTGCCGGTTTAGTCAGAATTGGAACGAGAACTAAGATGGCCGCTGTCCGCTTAGCCGTCTGTGGTAAGTATTGAAACACAGATTGAGTCACCGTGTGTGCTACACCGAACTGCCTCGTGCGAATATTTGCTGATTCGCACTTAGAACTAAGCGGAGACTTCGAAAGATCCGATGAAAATACGTGCACCGCATTTCCCGCGACCTCGTAAAACTCCGAATGAAGCGACAGTTCGAAAAAAGAGTGATTTCGTTATAACGAGTTTCTTGTGTCTCACTCGAAGTCCAATGGCATTTGCATGCCCAGCAGCATTCGGCTGGCTGCCGAAATCGCTGACGTCAGCTGCCAGTAGGTAAATGAGAATAAACAGACGACAACCGTTCATAGCGGATAGCGCAAATAGAACAGACGGCAAAAAAAAAAGAAGAAAGAAAAAGACGTTGTTCGTCTGTTCCCTTTGCGCAATTGCCATGACCGTCTGCTAACTGGCGCCCTGCAGATGGACAACCGGATACAGCGCAAAGTCGTTTATTGCCTTCTTCGTCTGCAAGCGCTCATTTGGTCTGCTTAGTCCAAGGATCGCGCTCATCGGCGCAGCGCGGTCAGGAAGAAACCGGAAGTACGTTTGGGAAGCGCAAACACACAGAACTGGGCCAACCCTGAAGGACGTTGGCAAACAGCGTGGGGTATGCGCGCGCTGGGGCCACTTCATGAATAGCACCTTTTGTACTCTCCGAGGCCCCCGCGCCTGTGTTTACCTTCTCGAGGAAGCCAGAAGCGCGAAAGAAGGATTAAAAACTGGTAACCCCTTCGGTTAACCACTCTCGAAAGCAAACAACGCGGGCGGGGTGACTCACGCGTGCCATTGTGCACTTCACGCAGCACCCCGGCCCAGCTGGCATTGAGCGCGAATTTCGCTGGCCGCTTTTTTGGAAAGTTCAACCACCAGTGCGTCACTCAGAAAACGGAAAACAGAAGGCTGCCTAACCGGCGAACCCATACGTTTCCCGAAACCATGTTTGCATAGCCTAAATAGAGGACATTCCTATCGCTTAGGTTTTGTTTTTGATCTTTCTTGCCGGCATCGCGGTGCTCGCTATACGCCTAAAGCAAAGTAGAAGAAAAAACATCGAAGGGAAGCGGAACGTTTCAAAAGAAACAAAAAAAAAGGGGGGGGGTGCATAGAAGAAGAAAACCTTACCAGAGAATATGATAACACGCGAACCTTGTTGCAACAAAGTTTCTTTTCTTTGTTTTTTTATCATCAAAATGCGAGGAGAATGCCGCACGACGATACAGTAACGACCTGCGTTCAGAGCAAGGAGAGAATGCAAGGCCGTAAGACGGCTTAGGGAAGGCGAATATGCAAGTGAGCTGGTGGCGTTGTCCGGAGGTGTAGTCGTTATTTACAGACGTATCCACGTACAGCGGACTTCGTTCTTATTTCAAAAAATTTTCGGAGGGAGAGAATGAACTTTAATGAAAGGGGTGGCTCAGTGGCCTAAGTACAGGTGCGGGTCAAGGGTGGTGATCATAAAGTAAATAAAGAAATAAAAAAAGCAAAAGAAAAACGAAACAATACACACAACACTGCACGTTCATAACCTGTCGGGCGTCGAACTGAGGGGGTGGCGTGGTCCATGCTTCCAGTGAGGTAAAAACACTCAAGCAGTCAACAACCCAAACAGCACGCATGATCACGCGGGTGTCACAAAAGAGATATGGGCTGAAAGAAGGAGACACACTTAAGCTGGTTGGGAACCTGGTGGTCAGCAGGGTCGCATACTCACTCCCGTATTTCAACTGCACCAAACAGGAAATACAAGAAGCAGACACCATTTTACGCAAGGCGTACAAAACAGCACTTCACCTACCGAACAATACATCGACAGAGAAACTAATGGCACTTGGTTTAAGCAACACCTTCGAAGAACTAAATTAAGCCCAAGGTATCGCACAGCTCATGAGACTCCAGCAGACCAATACGGGAAGGGAACTGCTAATAAGGCTAGGCTTCGCGGAATCAACCAAAGAAACCCAAACAACGGAGGGGATTCCTGATGAATATCGGAAAACATACAATGTTAGCCCCCTACCCGAAAACATGGACCCAAACCCCCACACGGCGCGAAGGGACGCAAGGGCGAAATACGTCGAAAAGTACCTGTCCACAAAAAAAAACACACACACACACAACAGTATACACAGATGCTGCAGTATACGCCAAGCAAAGAGGAACAAACATAGTAAAGACAGCTGCGATAGTAATAAGCCCGGACTACAAAGAGATCAGCAGCGCGTCAATGAAGGACTGTTCGGTAACGAAAGCTGAAGAAATAGCCGTAGCCCTAGCGTCAGTGGAGGGCTACCGATCCGAAAGGTCCTTAACAAGACTCACCGACTCGCAAGCTGCGTGTCGAAATTACATGAACGGCAGAATAGGACGCAGAGCGATTCAAATCCTCCGCTCCTGCAGGGCAAACAACAAAGTCAGGCATACGATTTTCTGGGTACCGGGACACGCTGGAATAGAAGGGAACTTAAGGGCGCACAAGGCAGCTCGAGAGCACACAAACCGAGCGGCCACAAGCACCGACCCTGAGGAACCCATACCAGTCGACCCAAGCTACTCTGACATTCTGAATTACTATAAGGGAGTCCGAATCAAATACCCTCCACCCCACAACAGCCTAAATCAGCGTGAAGCAACCTCTTGGAGGAGGCTGCAAACAGGAACGTACCCAAACCTAAACACATTAAGCAAGATGTTTCCCACCCAGTATAGAGACATTTGCCCCTGGTGCGGCGCCAAGCCCACCTTATATCACATTACACGGGGATGCGTTCACAATCAACAATTCCTTCAAATAAAAGACCCGCGTGCGGAGCAGTGGGAGAGGGTGCTCTCTAGCAGCGACCCGAAAGTCAAGCATGGACTAGTAAGGCACGCTCACCGAGTAGCCACCCTCAGTGGTGCCCTGGAACAGGGGCGTCGACTCTGCGCAGATGGGGAAGAAGACCGTGACGACGGCCGACCACATCTGCCACCACTAATTTCTAATCAATTAGAGCAAATAAAATTTTTCCTCCTCCTCCAGTGAGGTAATGCTGCATCCGTTGTGAAAGAATGCGTTTGCCATGGTCCACATCGTTCGATCAAACACTCGGCATAGTTCTTTACCTCGTTTGCCCGAACTATTAGTTACAGAACGCAGGCGAAATATGTCTACATCTCTGCAGCAGTTCGGTTATCCGGTATCTATTTAAAGCAAAGCTTGATGATGATGATGATGATGATGATGATGATGTCCTTGATGAGTTTGGCGCATACCTATTCACGGGGATTGGCCAAGGGTCGGGCAGACTTTGCTTATGTGTTCAGGAAATGAAGTTAGAAATCTGTAATTTTGTTAGATAAATTTAAGCGAGGAAAATTCAAAACGGTTCAGTCGACTGTCATTCTATGAAGAGAAGAAAAAGTATCTATACTATAAATGAGGCAATAAAGGAGCAAATCTTTCTTTATCTACGTCACAGGGATTTGATGTGTCACCGTCGTCGTCGTCTGCCTCGCCGGATAGGCTCAGCGGGAGTTTCAACAGAAGCTGTCACTCAGTACAAAACATTGTGTGCACGATGATGATATTTTATCCAGATTTCGATTCTTAGCGCAGTAGCCCGACGCTTTACCCGTACAGACGAATGCGTGGTACGAGAGAATAACAACCTCTGAACCAGTCGCTCCCTCGTGCAAGTTTTGAGGCGTTTCTAGTGTGCGTCGCATAGCAGCAATGTACTTGTCGAAGAGAAAGTGCGCTAGTTTTCCTCCTCCCTATCAAGTGCCAGTGAGCACTTTTACACACTGTGTGATGTTGCACCGAATCCCGGATCGACTCAGATCCGCGGCAGAACTGGCGCGTCCAGCGTTGCCTGTTCTGTAAAGGCGCGTTCACACAGGCGATTGACAGAAGTCGCGCGACGTACCGACCGCGACTACAGCGACCGATGTTCACATAGCGACCAGCTCGTCGCCACACAGGAATATATCGCGACAGGTGCGGTTTACGTCTGCTCGCACAGCCGTCGCCAGGTGAAACAAGCTTCAGCGCATATGTCCTGCTCCTGCACACCTGATTGGTTCTGAACCTGCGCGACTTGAGTCGCGCGACTACAAAATCGAGTAGCGAGCGACTGACTCGAAACAGTCGCTTTTCGAGCAAAGCGACCATTTGCGACCAACTTGGTCGCGCGACTTCTACGAGTCGCCGGTGTGAATGAGTCCTAGCATGACACTGTGCGCGACAAAGAGCGGCACATGCATTTGCGACGAAGTTCACACACACACGTACCCGCGCTGCTCGCGCGTCTCGCAGCCATGCCTGCATTCAACTGTGAGGTGCAGCTGTGAAACGGCCGCACAATACGACAGCGCTTCAACCAGGCAGTTATGTTCGGTGATTTCTCCACATTATTTTCTATTGAGACAAACCATCGTTAGCAGAAATGACCAGTATTTCACGGAACAATGCGGGCGAAAAAAATTGAACCTTCCTGCTAAATTTTAGCGAAGCTGTAGTGTAACGAAGCCAAAGCAGCGGCAAGCGCGAACCACTGTATATGCCGGAAGGCTCGCCCCTGTGAATGGCAGGTGCTTTGTGAACGAGCCTCCCAGTGAATCATATGCGGCTGCTTCGAACAAAATCGTCCGCGTCTCTTGCGCATGCGTACACTGCCCGCGGTGTCTCATCTGCTCTGGTATTTGTTCTCCCTGCTCTGAACGTGGTGCCAAGGGGCACGCCCCGTATGTTCCATCTCAAATCAGACGGCGCACGATGTCAAAGAAAGGAAGAATAGGAACATGTCTACCGCCTCTGCGGATGACTTACAGTTGTCGTGGTTTCGGAAATGACTCGTTAAAGCAGGCGTAAATTATTTTACGCTCAGACAGCGTTCCCTTATAGGCAGAACAACTTCAAATGCCTCTCTGTGAACTATACGAGGCAAGTGTGCAGACTGTTTTGCAGCAGAGAACATGTCATTTGGATCAAGTGTCGAGTGTTTTTTTTTTTTTTTTTAGATATATGACGTACGAACGAAAATGTGCTCACGCATGCATGTACACACACATACTGGTGACATATATATATATACATATATGCATACAAGACGAAGGGTTTCGCACCGGACCCGAAGGTGCAACATTCAAAAGAGAAAATAGACGAACGTTATGGCATATATCTTTACTGAAGTTTAGGCCGGAAGACCGCCCTTCGTCGGAGTGACGTCACTCCGACGAAGTGACTGGCGACAGATGGACGAAGTGACGTCGTCTGCAGGGCGACGGGCGCGCCACACTGCGGTTCCTCCCCCAACTCGCTGTGACGTCATTGATTCTGATATGGCCCGCTCGGGTCTATACAGTTATCTGTTTGTCTATACAAAAGGACCGGTTATAGTTCAGAGGCTAAAATCCGGGACGTCACACTACGTCGTACCGGAGTTCGTGTTTCGACGCAAATCAAGTTTGCCCTTGACATCGTGCAATAATAATTTACCTTTCGACCGCTAAATCCATAAAAAATCTGCTTTTAAACAACGTTTTACTAATATAGCCTGATTTGGCGCGGTTATTTAGCGCCTCTTCTCTTCGTCAGACGGTATACAAATTACTGACTTCTGGAGCGGCGCATTTCTCGTCTGGTTTACACATGACACGAATGCAGTATAGTGCTGCAGCTACAACTTCTTGATGGGCTAGTTGCTGCACTTCTGTTAGCATTTACTGAGTGCGCAAATAAACGCGAAGCACACAAAACGAGAGCTCGTATTAACCTTTTTTTTTTCCTTGTGTGTTTCGTGTTCATTCGCCCCGTCATATAAAACGTTAATGGAAGTGCTATACGGTAGAAGTGGTGAGAATGCACGGGTAAAGAAAATGGCTTCCTCTTTTCCTCTTGTCTCGTCTCCATATTCTTATTCTTTTTTTTTTTTTCGAACGAGAGATGTCACATAGCGTGAGTTCGTCGCACTCTACAACCGTTGTTGTATACCCTCCTTTTTTTTTTTTTAATTCCACACGTTTCGCGGAAATGTCATCGAAGGAAGATGTTGGTCTACGTACCTTGCATCCTAATGCTGGTGCGACCGCAAGCAACGGGACAGTGTTATCTTATTTCTCTCTCCTCATCTATAGCGGTGTGTTCTGTGCGTGTCAGTAACGCAGAGATAGTACGCTTGTAGGAAACTCTATGGGAGAGACGTCAGGTTTTACATATATAGCCAAGATAGCTGTGTAAAGGACCACTCATCGCGCACAGAGAAAGACGTCTGATCGGACGGATTACGCGGAAGAAGACCCGCGGTATCCCAAACACACACACACAACAAAAAGAAAAAAAAAGTCCATGTACCTGAAGCTCCAGTTGTTTTCTGCAATCCATCAAGGAGAGATAAGCTCACAGTTCCCCCAAAACGGAGCCACACACCTCCCCCTTCTCCCCTAAACGCCAGGAAGAATGCGCCACTTATCGCAAAGGGCAATCTATTGTCCCACCGAGATATTCAAACAGCGTCACTGGACATTGTGAAAGACTAGGATCAGGAGGTGAAGGCGGAAAAAGCCTGACATGTAAACGAAAAAAAAAAAGAAGAATGAAACGTTGAGGGTCTCTTTTGTCTTTAGTAGCTTACGTATAGGCTTTTGCTTTGTTCTTATGTGACGTTCATGGCCTAAAGTTTTCGTCAGGTTATGCGCATTTTTTAATCGTTCCCGTCGTTCTGATCACACGCTTTATTGACTTTTTTACTTTTGTTTTGCTTTGTTCGAAATGATTGTGCCTTATTCCAAGCCTCGAGCTTTATTCCAAGACGAGAAAGCAAAGAAATATTAAAGGTTAACAAAAAGAAACAAATGTGACTGCGTTGTGCTTATATTTACATGGAGCAATCATCGTGGTCTGCGAAGCTGTCGTCTGCAAACGGGCCGCAGACATTTTGTTTACTGCACAGCAAACATATCGTCTGCTACGCACGTCCTTTTGTCTACACACGAGGTCGACATTACATTGTCTCTATAAAAGGCAACTACAAGCAGACGATCTACTTCGGGTCCGGGCAACCCTTGCACATTACATGGGGCACATGGGGCAGGCAGAGGCGTCCGATGACAGCTACTACGCCGATGAACCCCGTAGTGGCACGTTCCGTCATCTCTCTAGTGCGCAGTCAAGGTTATGTACTACTAGCGCTTTATCCCTACAATTAAAAGAGACGCACGCTTTCTGTGTGGCCTCGTTTGGTCTGACCGTATAAACACAGTAGAGCAGAACAGTATTTATACGAACGCAAAATAAAGCTGCAACGCGCATAAGAACCGTGCCTTCTGTAGCACGAGACCCGTCGTCTGCTCTTGTATACAATGCGCGGACGAGGCGCACGCGAAGTTGCACCTGCGTACTCTCTCCTTCGCTGCAGCCAACCAGAAGCAAAGATAACTCAATATCAGATAATGAGAAACAGACACGCTGCCGTGGCCCGTCCAACTCAAAACACAGGCGCGCTAAGCGCGGAAGTTGGGTTGGTTGAGTGATCAAAGAGGCCCGCACCAAGCTGAGTGACAGGCCAGACCACCCGAAAAGGAAACCCCGTTGTGGGGAAGGGAGTGTCTTTCACGCCGTTTCACGCTTTCAAGCTGTCACACAGACCGCATAGATAAACCCGTCAAAACAAAAAAGGAAACGCTTTCCGAAGTCGTACGTCGCTCTCCGAATCTGAAGGAAAACGAGGCAGGGAAGCATTCTTGCAGACGCTTTTACATTTTTTCGTCTGCTGTAGCGTTACGCCTGGTATAGGGGGCGTTCGTATTTTATCTTCTGCAACGTCGCGCGTGGCTGTTTCGAGCAACTTCTGTTCGTAGTTCGGCTGTATCACAGCGCTGCAGCACACGAGCGTGCGCCTTTTTCTCCCGTCACTTTGTGTCTGTTCTCACCCACGCGCGTGTCAGCTCCTGTCGAGAGCAGACGCCACGAGAAGTCAAGCTAAGCCACAAGTGTATAGGACCACGCGCGCCCTCTGTCCCAAGCGAGTAGCGGCAAAAAGCACAACACCCTCATGGCTACGTAAGCTTTAGGCGAGGGTAGGTGAGCTTCAAGGGGACTTCGCAATAGGTTAGCAAAGAAGGACCGGGGCACGCGAATACAAGGAGGCGTATTCAAACAACTTCAGAAAGGAATTCAGAAAGCATACAGAAAGTGGGGGATCAGTGGGGCTCACGGAGAGGGACACGGCGATATACAAGCGGAACTATGCGCAAGAAACGAATTATAGAACAGCAATAAATAATGAAAGAAACGGCAGCCCTCCGGCGTGTCAGTAATCGGGCATGTAGTGGCGTCAGAGGGGAATCGAAAGTGGCATCAGCATAGAGCCGGGGATAGGGACCGCGAGATTTCCGAACCCACCGCTGGGGGTCGTGACCTTCCTCCTCAATAAAAACCGCGCCCACCCACCCTCCCCTCTCGGCCCGTGAGTATATGCCGTGAGTGCAAGTTGAAGTACGAGCGGGCCGTGTGCACACACACGCAACACACACTCAACCATGTCGAACAAGCGTCATTGGAACGTACAGTTAGACGGCTACATGGAGCGAATGTATGCCGTTTATGCACAACAGCTGATTCTGGCCGTAAGCTTGGTGCATAGTCGCCACATATACTTCCCAATGTCCGTGGCAGACTAGTCGCGTACAGCATTATGTGCATGAGGTTGGGGAACTACAAGGTTTAACTGGATTCATGTGACAAACAGGTGCAGAGACGATGAGGTCTCTTCAGTAGCAACTCCCGTTTATTCTATAGCACAAGCGAAGAAACGCTCCCAATCGGCCACCGCTGAATCGATTTGAATTGAACTTGTTCCCGCGAGCGGGTTTTATCATTAGGCCGTGTTTTAGTTTTCTCTTTCTATTTTGTATGCGTATGGGAAACATCTAAGTCTCCAGTCCTTAGGTGCACACGAACAATGAATGTTGCGGTTTTGCAAGTAGCATGTAGTACGGCGTCAAAACGGACATACGTAATGTGTTAACAAGTCACAAATTATTGGTATATTTAGAAACTGTGTGTGTGCGTGTGCGTGTGCGTGTGCGTGTGTGTGTGTGTGTGTGTGTGTGTGTGTGTGTGTGTGTGTGTGTGTGTGTGTGTGTGTGTGTGTGTGTGTGTGAAGTGCTTCGCATCCGGTGTTTAACAAATTGAAAGAAGCGCAGGCGCACGTAGAAAAACAAAAGCGAACATTTAATTTCGACTTTTCGGCCGGGGTCTGGTCTTTATCACAAGTATACCGCCTTCATCATTAACAAAATTGAGCCCGTCGGTGTCCCTTCTTCGCTTGTTCATTCATAGCGAGGGTGTCGAACGTGGCAGCCTTGATCTCATTAGGTACCATACGACGATTTTTTAGCCACGTGCCTGCTATCCTAAATACACGTGTTACGTGACGTCACCGTACAAAAAAGGATGTTCCACATCCGCCCACCATGGCTCTAAGTGGCACTGGCTAACACTGCCAGGGCCAGACATAACTGCCCAAATTAGTCGACAGATTGATAGCCGTCGCCGTAGCACAGTTCGTAGTGCAACGCCGTTCATTCATGCGTGCCACGTTTCAGAGCACTGCGAGTCACGTGGTTATTTTCATATTCCGCTAGCTTTCTGGGTGATGCGACGCGGGAAAAAGTGACTGCATAATATGTACGAGCTTATATATTGCTGAATCGGACGTTTCCTATAGAAAACTTAACGATTTCTTCATTGGAAGTTTGTCTTAAATATAAAACTTCCGCGGCGTTTATTTAGTAATCGTGAATTCTTGCGCAACTAAAGATAATACAAAAGGAAATTTGTGATTTATTCCATAAAATGGCCGACAATATGGCTTTAGTCGCGGTCTCCGCTAGCGATCGAACCCGAATATGTTTAAAAGCGAGCTGGGACACCCTGTATATGCATGCCTGTCCTGTGGCATACCTCTATTCCTCGTCATAACCTGCGCCAATCGCCGCGCGCATTGGCAACAAATATAACGACTCTCGCTGCAAAATATTTTTATTTAAAAAAAGTCTGCTTTCCGTCGCATTTCTGTGAAAGCCATGCACTTCTTGCTACGGTCTATAGTTTCTGAATCATTATTTTTTTACTCTATCTGTTACTTTTGGTCGCCCCGTATATTTTCTGCACTTTCCCGCTTTAGAGATTGACCGCCAACTAACGTATGCACCCGCAAGAACGAGGCTTAACTATAGCGAGCCCAGAACGTCAAAAGATAACGCAGAACAGAACACAAAGGCTTTCCAAGGTGAACTCCTTTCTTTTTTTTTTTTTTTTTTACACGCCCACTTGACGGACAGGCGCTGAGATCAATAACAGAATGAGCCACAGACAGTTCTGGCCTCGTTTACGTATAGGCTGGCCTTCATCACCGCGTCTGGTCAGTATCCACGAGTTGCCACGACTGTGGAAGAAGGTTACGTTGAGTTAAGTTTACACTTCCGGGCACCTCTTCCTGGTTACGCCGCCCTACTCCATAGTTGTAACAAAACCAACCGCCAAGGTATGCCGACGCCTGCCAACTATCAACAGCAATGTTTGTGTGGGTGTGTACACATGTGCGTCGTCCTAACGTTCGAGCTTAATCATGTGTTTTGACGAAGCCGCGTTTTCACAAGATTGGAAAAAACGAAATACGGGAAGTGTGCCACGACGTGTCTTATAGTTCGCTTGAGCAACGTATACGAACATACACATGCCTCAGCGAGGAAACTCGCCGATGCACATATAACGCGTTTCAGCGAGCAGGCGAATGCGTCAAGCGGCAACCAGATGCAGCCTATATATGTTTCCGACGTATTCGCGGTCTGACGCAAAACTATAGATTGTTTAGACTGGGAATCTCTTAATTAGTTAAGTTATGGGGTTTTACGTGCCAAAACCACGATCTGATTGTGAGGCGCGCCGTATAGTGGGGGACTCCGGAAATTTGGACCACCTGGGGTTCTTTAAAGGGACACTAAAGGGAAGAATGATTTCCTCTGCATCAGTAAATTACCGTTATACAACACCAAAAAACACCACTCTTATAACGATAAGACGTTTGGTAAGCCAGAGAAAGCGCAAGAACGAAATACGGGTGGCGACGCCTACTTAAGTTCTCGCACCTGGGGGCTGTGACGTCTTGGATTTTGATGGCATCTTCTAGGGCCTACTAATCATATATAGCGGTACAGATTGACTAGATTGTGTTCTAAAGGAACCAAATATTAAGCATGGCAAGTTTCTGGAACCTTTATTCAGCCAACGCGGCCCAAATACGAAAACATACTTTGGAATCCCTGACGTCACGCTGACGTCAGTCACGCTGACCTAAGTATCAGTATTTGAATTTCGGCGCGAAATTCAAATACTGATACTTGGACCTTCATTTTCTCATCTAATAATCAAAATATTCTTTGAAGTGACTGCCTGCAGGGTTCTCAAAGAATGCTTTCACTGGAGGAGAGAATTCAGATGGTGGGGTCGATCCCCTCGGCCCTCCAGCACCGTTGCATTACGACCATCAAGCTGCAACCGTGCGCGTCACTTCTGTCCTGCCTGCGTCAACTGGCTCTCTGAAATGATCGCCACGAGGGTCACGTGACGTAGCACGCATGCGCGAAAGCACACTGCGCTCGCACCAGTTGCCTCTATCCCGAAGGCGCAGGAATGCGATGGGCAAATTTATAGCACTCAATTCACTAATCGTTTCACGAAAACTTCGCTTCACATATAGACTTCAAGATGTGCGCTCGATCTGCATGTTTGCTTTTTTCTTCTTTTTCTTTTTTGTGCGTGTGTTTGCGTCAGCAAACCTAATCGTACCTTCCCTCACTGCTGCGCAAAGTAAGCAAGCTTTTGGTACGTGTCATTTGACGCCACGCTAATGCAGACGACCAACTTTTGTACGAAACTATGAAGTACGTATGTTGCCCAGTATTGATACGGTGCCTTCCAAGCGTTCGTCCTTTTAAGAGCGAAAAAAAAAAAAAAAAAGACGTGCGGTGAATTTCTGGGAATCTACGAGTCAGTACAACTATAAGGTGGCTCGGATCGAAGTGTGCACATCGGCGTAGACCCGGCCCGCTTAGTCGCTGCCACCACGTAATGCGCACGCATGGCGCAAGCGCCGGTTCGAGAGTTTTTCACGGCCGCGGCGCAGAGGGGGGCGACTCGCAGCGGAGAAATATGGAGACAGGCGGAACGCCTCGATTCGGCGCGCGCGGTCCGTGCGGCCGCTGCTATTCTTTGAGCGCTGCCCGTGTGCTTCTTTATTTCCATTGGTCATCCACGGGTGGGCTTCGGCGTGCGCTTCGGGAAGAAAGAAAAACGGCGAACCGAAAGAAAGGCGCCTAGCAACGGCACAGCAAAAAACAACAGCGCCACCTAGATGATCAAGGAGATGAGCAAACGCAGCGTCATGGGCCCAAAGTTAGAGTTACTGTATGTGTACTACCGAAGGCTGAGGTGGACCTCCCACCTTTGGTAGCGTATATACCAGAACAAAATCGGTCTCCCGCGCGAAACTTATCTTTCCCACTCACAACACAGGTCTTCTAGAATTAATCACTCGAATGTTATCCACCCGTACTTTGCGAGGACGAAAATGTTTCACAAGTCTATTTTTCCGCTCACAATTGAAGAGCGGAATTGTCTGCCAGCGTCTGTTGTTGATTGTGCAAATGTAGATTCCTTTGTGAAATCTTTGTCATTGCACTTGATGCAACCCTCTCCTGCTAGGGCAGCATTGCTGCCTGCAGTATTTTGAAATAAATAAATATACAGTAACTCTACCCGAGGTGTCTCCACAGTGCCCTCTAGACTGTCGCGAGCTCACTTGAGCGCCTGTTCAAAACTGCTAGAAAATTATGGACAGTGGCTGTGCGCAGGCTTTTACGCCCAGGGACAACAGGGGGCTATAACGCAACAAAGAGGAGCGTTATAACGAATAAAAGTGTTATAACGAATAAAGTGGCCGTCTGTTAGCGACGCCCCGTTCCAAGAAAATCAAGCAACCTTTTCTACCGCAACCGCCTCGTTCCCAAACTTAGATCGTGTAAGCACTTTCGGCCTCTTGGGAACTATACCAAGTAGTATATATAATTAACAATCTATTTGTGCTTTTCTTTAAGTATCCTTTCCGCAACAATTCCAGTGCTCAAACTGATCCGTAATTAAGCTTATGCACTAGTTGAAGAAGCCCGGGTGGTTTAAAGGTAATCCGTATCCGTCCACTACGGCGTTATTCATAGCCATTTCGTTGTTGCTCTGGGGCTCCCATAATCAACCAAAAAATATGGATCAATCAATCTAATTAGCTTGCGCGATGCGCGACACTCTGAAAGGAATTCGCAACAAGAGATCGCAAGGCGCAACAAATGGCTTCGCTAGTGCCCCCTGGCTCAGCCAGCAGTAAATGCAAGGCCAATGCAAGGTGTGTTCGCACACGTGATCAAAACGCCACCTCTGCAAATTTACAGCTAAAAAACGCGCGCAATGCTTTTAAAGGAGAAAATCTCGGGAAGTTTAACACATAAGGCGTGTTACTGCGACAACAGCAACAAAGTTTATACAGCGGCTCCAGGATCTGGCAGCCAAACCAGCAGGTTCAGAAAATTCTCCATACCTCAAAGCAACACATGATGCGTTACCAGCGAGAATAGCTCGCACAATGAGCCGTCTGTGCAATAAAGTTCATATCACGCTCTGTCTCTCTCTCTGACAGCGGACATAAACACTGTGCTCGCTTACTGTGTCCTCAAGTAGTGTTCCTCAAGTAATGGCGCTGTCGTCTCAAAAACAACTTATTTGCGACGCGCACAACATCGACCTGGCCCCGGCCGCTGCAGCACTACTTATTGCTGTTGCTCCCGAAATACACGGCGCAGACCCAAACCCAGGGCAGGCGTGGCTCAAAGAGCGCTAAATGTCGCACGATCGTTCCCCATCTGCATGTTGCCGCAGTGGCGCGAGTTCTATCCCCGGGCGGATTTCTGTTCTTTCTTCGTCACGTGATGAGAGTGAAGCTGAGGAGGAAGAGGAGCTTGAGCCCTCTTGCGTATTTCGGCGCGCTCGTCGGCATACTGCGTTTTCTTCGTTGTAAAACCACAGCGTAAAACGATCGCACGCACAGAACCTCTCAAGCAACGGCGAAATCCAGCTGCTACTCGGGTAGGCGCGGCGGCGTCGTGCCTGTACCGCGCGAAGGTCGCTCCCGACGACAGCGCCACCGCACCTTCGTGACGTAACGCTGTTGTGTATGTCTAGAGGATCATGACGAGAAGACGGCGGCCGCAGTAACGGTAAGGGCGGACCGACTCGTGTCCACCCAGATCCGTAGCACTTTAGCTTCCACCGCAGTAATACCAACTTTCTTCCTTTCTTATCAGCAGTACTCCTTCACCACTCTAAACTGATCTATAGCATTGCTCTCTAGTACGAGGCCACACAAGTAACCACGACACGCTGCAGGGTTCCGAAGAACGACACCGAACGGGCCCAACAACCGCTGACCACGCACGGCCATGCCAAGCTGCGGCGGAGGCGACTTGCTCGTGCTGAGGTGGACCTCCCACGATAACCCACCACCAGGAACAAGAAATAGAAGGAAAAAAAACGATAAGAAAAATAGGGGGAAAGGGAAATAAAGAAGAAGAGGAAGAAGGGGACAGTGTGGAGAAAGTGGGGCCATCCTCGACTGGCGAAAGAATGCGCTGCGCGCGGAATGCGGCTCTCAAAAGAAAGAGGAAAGAAAGGGAAGAAACCGGTGTGGTTGTTTGTGCGCGCGTGTGTGCATCCCGCGTCGAACGCGCGACGCATCGGGGAAAGAGGGGGACAAGGAAGGGAAAGACCCGAACGGGGTCATTCAGGAGCTAGCGGCTCCGTAGACCCGTTCCACGGCACTGAGATGGTCACGGGTACCAACAACGAGGCCTTTTATACGTTGTATTGTAACCTTACTTCCTTTTCCTTTTGTTCCTTTCGTTTTCCTTTTTGTTTGCAGTTTTTTAAGGTTCGTTTCGAAAAACGGCTTTCCCTTTTCCTTCGTCTCATCATTCTTTCCGCAGGTATACGCCTTCCGTATCGTCCTCTTCTTTCAGAGCTATGTCCTTACTTTCAATCTTTTTTTTCCCAGGCGGCGCCTCTTTTGACCTGGGAATCTCGGAGCCGCCGCCTTTAACTCGGGTTGTGAAAAGCACAGCCAGCCTTCTTAACCGCAGTTGGCTCGTATATCGACTCGGTCAAAGACGAAGTTCGCGACAATGGCCCCCTGCTAAGTCTACCATCACAACTACTGCAGAGCCGTTACTTTTGAACGGTTCCTTTATATATATATACAGGGTGGCGCGGGCATACGTAGTATACTCAGGGAAAACATCGAAGCTGAAAGACATCGCGCTGTTAGGCGATTCCTGTATTAGCGCTTCCGCACACCGACGAAAGAAGTGAGTCATCTTAAGCGTGTTGGTGACGAACGTCTCGTGCTCCAACTTGCATAATGTGCGATCGTTGAGCATACGACGTTTCGTCGCTGACCCGAGCGCGTAGGTCATCTCCTGCGGCAATTTCGCGTTACGTATGTGTTGCGTGATACGAACGTAAATATCGTGCGGGCCGAGGGCATTAGCCAACAGCTTTCTCGACTGAGAGAGAGCCGCCCACCTAGGGCGAAGAAAGAAACTTGTGTTCCAGACAGTGGCGCCGCGTACCCACTATGGGGGATTGGCCAAGAAGCAGGCGGTTTTCCGTAAGGTTAGAAGAAACTTCCTCGCTGTTTGGCACAATAAACGTTTATTCCTCCTCCTCGTCTTCCAATAAATTTGTCTCGAGTAACGGCTGTGTGTTCTCTTCTTCTGTCCGTCCTGGGCCCTCTTCGCGCACGTCACCTATGCATCACCAATAATCACGTATTTCTTCTCTGTAATAAACATACACTCGGTAAATAAAAAAATCAAGGATTCGGTGGAAGCTTGGTCCACAAAAAAGCCGCGCTGCACCTGCCATCTACGCTTCCGCGCTGTGCTTTCCGAGAGACACTGGTTTTTGGAAACGAACGAACGTGATTGGCTGTTGTATCTGTGCGGTTTTGCTAGGAGATTTACAACGGTGCGTTTGCCTGGGAGCACGTTGAAGAACCCCGCGTAACCCAAATTAATCCGGAGTCCCCTCACCACTACGGCGTGCCTCACCATCAGATCGTGGTTTTGGCCCGTAAAACCCAAGAATCTAATTTCTTTTCTTTTTTCGTTGCACAAAAGCTTGTGCAGTAGCTCTTGCCGTACGGATTTCTCTTCACGTTCGTTTCTTTTTTTCTCGTATTACATGAACTCGCATAGCATAGGGACACGAAGACAAGCGAGATATTTTTTTTTTAATCACGAAAAAAGAAAAGTCATCACACGACCGCTATCTGTGGGGCCTTGTATACGCGGTCCTATACCAACAAACTAAAGAACTAAACAAAAAAATTCACATCACTGAGGGAGGACTTAGTCGACCGAAATAGTGGTAACAATCGACAAGCCCGACAACCAACACGTTCATCCAAAAGCTCCAGCCTCGCGAACGAGGCCTACTCACACACTCTCTTTGCCAGCACTGCCGCTCTCTCTCTCTCTCTCTCTCTCTCTCTCTCTCTCTCTCTCCCACGCACCTGTAAAAGAGAGCGCGTGCCTTCCCGCGTAAAAGAGAGAGAGGGAAAGACTGGACACTTGGTCCGTTACTCAAATACCTCCCGCCAGAGTCCGCATCCTTCGACCTGCCGACCCTCCACATGGAGGAGTGCTCGCTATATCTTTCTTTACGGCGGCGGTGCGGCTTGGGTCTTCTTCCAAATCTTTTCTTGTAGTTTATTTCCCCCCGCTTATTCCACCATCATTTGTCTACCTCACGCGTCCTTACGCGGCCTTTTTTATTTATTTATTTATTTATTTATTTATTTATTTATTTATTTATTTATTACTGCAGCCTCTACAGCTGCCCACCCCCTCTCTCCTTTCCCTCTCAACCCTCCAACTTCAACGACCGGCTCACAATATATACATGCTCCCAAGCTTTGCCACCTCGAAACCTCCGTTCTCCGGTTTTCTTAGTTTCTTAGCTCCCTGCCTACTCGGAGATAGTGTGGTTAAAACTAGTAAACAAGAAGAAAACATGTAGGTATATAGAGAAAAGAAGGCCGAAAAGGAAAAGGCAACACGAAACTGCTGCAGCCGCCGCCGGTCATTATAACCACTACACACATACGCCGCACACGAACCGGGTCTGCTTGTCTTTAAACATCCATTCTTCTTTACCCTCCTTTCACGCTGGTCAAGGCGGCCGGAAAGGAAACGGAGGGGGGAAAATGATCTCGTCGCGGAGCTCGATTTTTCGGCCAAAAAGAAGAAAAAGAGGGAACGTAGGCTAGGTGGTGTGGTGTCCAGCCAGGTGGGCGGGTCACAAAGCTCGTTGTTGTTGTTGTTTATTTTTGTAATGGGAAGGGGGGCCTGGCTGGCCTGTAGGGGAAAGGAGGGATTACCTACCGTAATCCCACAACGTATACGCGCCAAGCACTTGACCCACGGACGCACGTGGATTTCAGAAGGGGGCAGCGAGTTGCTTACGGTCGGACGAGGCAAAAGAAGCGGATGAGTAGTGGGGCAAAAAAAAAAGAAGAACAATATACTTGGGGAAGAGGGGAGGTAGTACTGACCACGATCTCTAGAGGGGCCGGCAACGGGTCCTCCACGACCGTTCATCTTCTCTCTCTCTCTCTCTCTCTCTGTCTCTCTCTCTCTAGGAGATTAGGGAACGATTGACCATCCGTAACCCCGCAGAGACCTGAAACCAACTGTAAACGAAACACGAACAAACACGAGAGAGAGATAGGGATGGAGGGGGGTATTATGAAAGGATGTGTACTTTCGCTCACGCTAAGGTAAACATGAACGGCAGCCCAGTGATGCTTCATCGCCAGATACCTATGCAGGGGGCCAATGAAAAGCGAGCTCTTGCACTGAACGGTGTGAGGTATATCTGTTTGCGGTAGAGACATATGACGTGCTTCAACCGAAGGATACTAGAGGGAAAATCTGGCGCTGCAGCAGTTGAAACCCCAGCGGGACTGTTGGGTACAACGTGGCTTCTTTTGTACACGATTGCGTATACCGTTAATTACCCGCATCTCCAGGCATTTCTTTAAGGGCGCTCTTTGTGGATCACTTATGTTGCACGTCAGGGGCGCTTCTAGGTGCTCAACGTCCATAACTATTTCATTATTTCGTAATTTTCGACACAAGATTAAGCCATCTCGACACTTCCAAGCCCATTGCCGCTGTATATACCGATTATTTGGGAAGTATAACATTTAACTTGGCTAACAAGCGTCGACCTGTTTTGAGATAGAAAAGAATTGTGTTTGTTTCTCACGCTACGGAAACGGTCGGATAGCACATGTTAGTCGCTCTACGATAGCAATCATCCCCGTAAAAATACATCTTCGATGAGGTTGTTCGAAGCAACCAGAACAATGTTTTCGCTGTCACACTGTCAGTGCTCCTAGACAGAAGCGCCAGATCTTCCTCTTGCGTTCGTGGCACGAAGCTCTTTGTAGCCTGTGTGCTTAATGATGACGTAGGAAGAAGATCTGTAAGCACCCGAAATAATCAAATGTAAACATGATTAATGCAACAGACGTGTGCTGACAACGCGTTACCGCAGTATATATATATATATATATATATATATATATATATATATATATATATATATATATATATATATATATGTATATAACCGCTTTTCAGCAGGATGCGTGACGACAACCTCTGCTTCTTTTCAGGTACAAGATGCCGTTTTCCGAACAAGCTCAGGGTGCACAGCAGACGAGTCGAATACCGAACGCTCCAGCGGCCACACAGTTGCAGACGAATTCCTGGAGAAAGTCGTCGTCTGCATAGCGCGGCAACATTCTACTGTAGCACACTGGTTCTACGCGAGCCCCTCCCCCGAGAAAACGACTTCCGCACGCAACCGCCCCCCCCCCCCCCAAAAAAAAAGAGAAAGAAAAGCTTCGGAGTCCCGACCTCATACGAAAGAACAAACGACGCAGAGAACCGCCGCCGAGGTCTGGCGCACGCGCCCGCCGATTGGTCCGGAAGGGAGGGAGCAGACGACATCTTTCTTCTGCGCCGTCTGCTTTCCTCTAGCTGTCGTCTGGTGACACGAAGGCCGAAGACATTGGTACAGAAAAAAAAGCTACCGAAAAATAAAGTTTCTAAGCTCTACAATCCACAGTCGGTGACAGGTCAAGTCTGCAGCCAATGCTTTTTCTGACGGTCGTCCTCCCCCGAAAGTCGCTTAGGTGCTGGTCACTTTAGACGTCGTGCAGACGATCTTTGAGATTACGCATCCGTTGGCAAACGCTCGAAGGAGCACTTATTTACCTGCCTCCTCCCATGACAGCCGTTCCAGGTACAGACCGTGTCTTTATGGTGATCTCCGAAATTTTGGGAGCGAAGAGAAAAAATAAAAGAGGAAAAGCCATTACAATGTTCACAAGTTATTCTGTGTCTGCAATTCCGAAAGCGCAGACGTTTTGGGATGTTTGCTGGTGTGCGCAGCTAAGGCATAGTCGAGGCCAGACCTGTGTCATAAGTCCGATGGTCACAAGGACAAAAGCAAACGTATATATAGACAAATAAGTCATCGTTGGTGATTGTGACATATGACACATAAGGCTTTGAAGTTAAAAGTGAAAATAAATTATCGATTTCAAATTATTAAACTATATATTATGAAACACTCACCAGCGGCATTCGTTCTGAATATATATAAGCTTGAAATATGACTTCGCAAATGAACTAAGTTGGGCTAGTTCGTTCGATACAAGTTCAGCACTGTAACATCTGCGCAAAGGACTGGACAAATCATGGAGTACGACACAGATACTCCTTGCTATTACAGTGTGAAAGTAGATTCAGGTGGCATGTGAATGACTTTCGCTGGAATATGACGTCAGCTAGTAGCCGTACTGGGCCACATAAAAGAACAGAGAACACGACAACAGTCTGAAAAAGAAAAAAGTGAAATTGTTTTTGCGCCGAAATATATGCACCATCTTCGTAATTAACTCCATAAAAGTTGTGCGACGCTGCCATACGACGAGGATTAGAAGCCACACGCGCGCGCATTCGCGCAGTGCGATGCGGTTCCGCTGAACAGTGCCGCTTTTGCGTGGCAACAACCGAAAATGTGCTCGTCAAACCTGCCATCGACAGATGCATGGCGGAGAAGCTCAGCCTAAATTTCGTGGGCAGGTAGGCCACTTCATCGCCGAACTCACGGTATGCCCATCGTTCAACGCTTTAAGAGCATGCGCAGTTGAGAAATACGCACAAATCAACGACACACACGTGAGCAAACGATCTGGCTAAGTCATCAGACTAAAGCGGAGATGCGAAAACTACCTAGTATGTTCCTTATCTATGTTTTCTAGTCGTAGCTGCATCCGCGCGCGTTTGGGTCTGCAGAATCGAGGATGTAATAATTCGGCACACAGCACGAAGTGAAACAAACACGACCACGCGCTGCGTTTATTCTCACGTTCTGGAGTGCTCCCTGGCGCCGACGAGAAAGAAATGCCAGTCAGGCGATGACGGAAAAAAATTAAAGATAAAAAAAAAACGCGCGCGCAGTCGGCTGCAAGAAAAGCAACAAGTTGAGGGCCGAAGCTGAAGATGCAGCAGAAGAGTGAGCGAATAAATAAAAGAAACGGACAAGGCAGCAAGAAAAGGCAGGCGCCGTACGCACCTCATGGGACAGGTATCTCCTGTGACAGCGTCGCGAGCAACAGAAAATCACGGTCGTATCGCCAGGCACATGGAACGCCGTCGTAATTCCGCGTCACCACCGTGAGTTCCCGACGACTCTTCGGGCTGCGCTGCGGCTGCTACGGCGTCGTTCCGCGCCGGTGCTGACACTTCGGCCGGTTCCGTTCAGCCGGCGTGGTTTGTAAGCATTTATCTTACCCGCGGGAGTGGAGAACGGGAAGCGGCGATAGAGGGCGCAGCTGAACACGCCGAGACTTTGGCGTTGTACGTCCAGTGGCCGCGTTTTCGCTCACTTCGCTTCGAAGCCAAAGCACCGGGAATGGCTTAATCCCGAATCTCTCGACACAACTACAAGCGCGAAGCGAGCATCTTCAGGAGCCTGATGAAGGCGTGTATTATCTGTGTGGAAAGGAACACAGCAACGTTTGATGCCAGATGGTGCGCACAGCATTCTAGGTGCATGGAATGTGGATCACGGAGGCCATATATGGTGCCTGCTAGTACAAATTACTCTTTGGTTGGGAGCGTTTTACTCGTATGGTCCACGTGTAAGCGCGGATAAGCGTAGGCGTAACCGATATTGAAGCACTAAGCGAGTTATTCACGGATTGGTCTTGCAGAACTAGTACTTAGCCCTGCTGTGCTCTTCTGAACGTGCTCGTGAGAGCTAGCTGTCAAAGCCGTGCCATGCGATCTGTTGTGGCATCGCTGCATGTCGGTGCTGAGCCGCCAGCCATGCGTTCGGCTGGCGCTATTTATAAGCACGTTGAATAAGTCTCCCGAGATACCTGGGGTACATGCAGATGTGTGAACGGGAAGTGGTGGTGGTAAAATAAAAAAAAAATACTAAAAAAGATCCGCCTCAGTATTGCTCCGTGTATTCAAGTGCGTCTTGCCATTTGATTGCTTGTGGGCATATTTACAGCTTTTTTTATGAATAAAAGAATGTACAACGTTAATATTATTTTTTTTCCTAGCGACAAACTGCAAGTCTTAACGCACGATCGTCATAGTTCAATGGTTGAATGACTGCTTGAAATATTTGTCGAAAAAATTTCAAGCGGTCACAAGTGCGTCAACACTGCTCCAAATGGCGATGTAATCAAAATGCATTGTTATGCCTACAGCTATCAAGAAGACAAGTCTAGAGCGCCTCTACAGCGTCGGTGCGCATCAATTAAACGCATGATTTGTCGGGAGGATCAATATTGTACTTTGCTTTGAAAAATAAGGCAGGCTAAGCTACATGGTTCACCCAGTGAAAACCAATGGAAAGACACCACGGTTGTCTGCGGAAGACATGTCCACAAGCTCAGCGAGACTAAAAGTAAAGTACACTATTCTAGTACACTTTACTAAAAGCAATATAAGTAGTCTGGTGCCGCCATCTGCAGTGAAAAAAACTAAACAGCGGAGAGCGTCTTTGGCCTTCGAGATCGGAGCGGCTGGGGTGATGCAATTCCATCCCCTTCCCCCCATCTTTTGTTCCATTTACAATGGTTCACGTTTATTCCCAAATTGGGCGATGGGGTTCATTAGCACTCTTAAAATGTTTGCACTGTTTGGGGCCTGTCCGACAACAATAATCGTCATCTGTCTTGCCCGGATTTAGTTAACGCTGCGCTCGCAGTACTTCCGAGTCACCAACGGGTTCTAGTTCACTGTACCAACGGTAAGCGCCATGTATGCGCTTTATCAGCGCGACATAACATTCTCTGCAGGACAGTAGCGAGCGCAGATTATTCAAAGAAGGAAACGCAAGCAAGGCAGATTACTATTATCGTTGTGGGAGAAAATACGCCCCAAACGGTGCAAACTTTTTTAAGAGTGTGCACACCCCGTTGGGGTGTACGTAGGCCCCCCAAATTTGCGCCTTCCAAGGGGTGTACATTTGCTCTGTGCTCACTCAGAGTGGACGTACTCTTAACTTGGGATCATTCCAAAATGAAACCACGTCGTTGCTCTCGAAGAGCTCTTAATACCACTTCTGCTGTAAAAGTGTCACACGGTTTAACTGACTGTCCAATAATAAATTTACTCTCTTTGGGACCTATCTTGTCCCCAAACAATAATCATCAGCTGTATTGCGTGCCTTTCCTCACTTTAACGCTACGATCCTGGTACTTCCAGGTCACGAACGGCATGCGCGTTATCAGTGTGACGTGGGATTCATGACAGGAAATTAGTGACAGAGCGTTCAAGAAAGTGAACGCAAACGAGACAGATCGCGATTATTGTTTGAGGAGAAGAATTTGCCACTTTAGCCTTGGGAGCTTTGGGAGAGAGCCTTGGCCAGCTCCGACCTCGAGGATCAGCAACGGCTGATTGCGAGGGCCCAGGACGCGGGCTGAGCTCAAGGCATTCTGGAATGAGGACGCCTCTCCAAAGCTACATTCACCCAATAAAAATGTTTATTCTCTCTCTCTCTAGCCATTTTGACGCTTGATTTAGCGATTTTCTTGACTATTTAGCAACGAGTTCTTTAATTCAACGACGTGACAGACATTTTAGCGACTTCCAATTTAGGAAAGCTGCTTCGAAAACAACAGTCTAGAAAGTATTATTCAAAAGCTACATGCGAGCGGTGGAAATTGGCTGTAACACGTAGGTCCTGTGACCATTATGAAGCAATGATAGTCTTCAGAAGGTTCACAGTGCGCTCATAAAATTCATGTTATTTTTTTTCTATACTAAAATAATTTGAATTTGTCTTTACGCTCCAGCCTCTGCAATTTTAGAACGCAGCAGGTGAATAACAATTAAGACAGATCAACTGTAAGAAGGCAGGAGCCTGAACACTGCTTCCTGATCAAATGGGTTTATTACAAACCAGTACTGCGAAGAGCCTTTATGTAGACCTGCACACAAATCGTCGTCGCCGTGTTAACATGCGAGCTTGAGCGTCTTGCAGTAATTTTCTATTTTTTTCAGGAGCGCCGAGAACCATAAAAAAGATCAGGGATATAGCAGACCAGGTTCCTTCCCGTTCTTATAAAATCCAAGTGATTGTGTTCTTTTGAATCGTTAGAATCTCATAGTCTGTGGGTAAACGTGAAAATTCAGCTGCCATCTTCCGTTGTTATATAAGTATTGTATAGTAAAATGAAAGCCCACTACACACTGCTGGTCAATCCACTGTTCATCCTTGCTCACACAAACACCACAGAAAAACGGGAGACGTTTAGCGACAATTTTAGCGACCTTGCAGGAAAATTTAGCGGTTAGAGACTTTTCGTCTCTTTAGCAACATGATTTAAATGATGTGGCAACACTAGACACGTCCCAAAGGGCGTGCATATTTTTTTAGAGTGTGCTTCTATACTATACCATGGTGTGTACGTGCGACGCACGCTTTATCTCCATCTAGTAGACCATTCACATTGGGGACAAGCAATCGTTATTCGCATAGCCCTTCTCGGTGAATAAAGCACACATCGTCAAAGTTCGTAGGTAGAGCGCCGGCGACCGACGTAAGCACCGAAGTAAAAAAAGATATATAAAAAGATAGCGCACCTCGATTGTTCCTTTGTCAAATAAGCTTGAATGTTCTACTTAAGAACGCAATGTTCAGCCATGCAGCGTTAAGCGATTGCTATAAGAAATGTTCTGGACCATACATAGAAAAAATATATAGTATATGCAAGAACAAAGCCACTACGCGCTCGGTGTCAAGTGAGTTGTCAAAAACAAAAGGAACGAGGGAAAGAAAGAAAGAAGTCAGATTGTGTGAGAGTTCCAACACTTTCTACCTCTGCACGCTATTCAAGCGAAGAACGCGCATTTCTTCACCGGGTTCATCTTGCTGCCTTCCCGACACTTGTAGGCCTTGGCGAAAGCCGGCGAGTTCCTCACGACCTTATTACAATCGGCCGGGATGGGGTTCCAGTCGCCGGGCTTAGCACACGACAGGTAGCAGAGTGTCATGAAAAACACCTTATCCTCCGGCAGGTGCGCGTCAAGGGCCAGTGGCACGCTCTCCTCGCCTCGCAGGTGCGACTCGCCAAGTGCGGCGTAGGTGATCTCCAGGGCCGGAACGTCGGGCAGCACGGCCTCGTTTTCGTCACCGCGCCGACACTCGGTCTTGGTGCGAAACACTTCCAGGGTAGAGTTGGAAAGAAACGTCATTTGCTCCACGACCGCGTTCGGCGCCCACTTGATCCCTTCGTCGTCGATGGCCTTGACGAGTTGCTTGGCCACGAGGAACAGCAGGCCGCCGTACAGCATCGCGTGGGTCCCGTTGCGGTAGTATGCCGGAGGCGCTGCCGCGGCGATGGCCAGCTTCACGACATTGCTCACGTAGTCGTAGCTGATATAGTCCGGAAAGTTGCCCCCCGGCAGCAACAGTGCCTCCGTGTACTCGGGCGTCCTGTTCATGCTCTTCATCGCCTTGCGCGTCTCCATCCAATAGTGGGCGAGAGATGGTTCGTGCTCTGGAAAGCCGGCGTAGGTTGCCTCCAGCGTGTCGCCCTCGAGAAGAGTCGCGGACGGCCACATGGCCTCCCTCGCGGACTCGAGCTTCTCGATCGCCCTCGACTTGCTGTAATCGTCCATCCAGCCGGACTCGTTCACCTTGCGCACAGCCGCCGAGACGAGGCTGTCGAAGCCGGCCTCGATGACCTCTCTGTCCCGCGCCGTGAACAGGGTCGAAATGCCGAGCGCGAGCACGAGGACCTTGTACGCGGCTTCGACCGTGTGCGCGCAGGACGTGCGCAGATACGCCTCGGCCTTCGACTTGCTTCCGTAGAAGCTGACCAGGAAGGAAAAGTCCGCCACGGGAGAGCAGTACTGCACGATGAGCCACGCAAAGTACCTGTTGAGCTGCAGCCGCGTGTAACTGGCCAGCAGTCTGGCGACCACGCGCAGGAGCGAGAGGTCGGTGACCGCGATCTCGTCGTCGACGCCCAGCTTCGGCTCGAGAGACAGGACGTCCTGGAACACGTCCAACCAGTGCTCGGTCGACGCGTTCGGCACGTGGACGCCGATGTCACGGAACGGGAAGAGCGCGGGCTTCTTGCGCGGAGACACGTTCACGGCGTGCAGCTTGTCCAGCACGTCCTTTTCCATGGCACCGAGCTCGTCAACGACCGTGTCGTTCCGCGGCGGTCGCTCCGATTCCTCCGGGTAGAAGAGGGCCAGGAGCTCTTCCCAGTAACGGACGTAAGACCGCTCGACTACTCGGCGGTGGTATCTCATAATGCGCAGGTAGGCGCCGGGACCGATCAGGACGCGTCGGCGGCTGCCGGTGGAATGAGGATGCCGCAGCAAGCCGACCGTGATCCAGAACGGCGACTGCCACAGGTAAGAGAGTGCGGCGACGAGGTAGAGAGGCGTGAGTAGCGTGTCAGGCGGCTCTGGCCAGCGCAAGCCGTGATCCTCGATGAAATTACGAAAGAAGGCCACTTGCGACGCGTTCGAAGGGTAGTACCACCGGCACATCTGGTACATGGCCAGCGGCTTCCTGCCGGCGGACAGTCGCAGCGAGCCTCTGCGCAGCAGGTCTTCGAAGCGGCCGTACCAGGCGTACCTGAGGGCGTCGAACGTCGAGCGGACCATGTCGCGGTACTCCCGCGACCTTTCCCACCCGGAGCAGACGAAGGCCTCGAAGTCGTCGCACGGGTCGAGCTTCCAGTCGATGTATCTGGTGAGGAGCGTTGCGTGACTGACGCAGTCTTCCGTTGCGCACACGTTGCGGCCGCTCGCGGACTTTTTCCACAATCCCACGACGTTGACGTAGAACAGCACGAGGATGAGGCAAGTGGTGACACACGCGGTCGTGATGGCGACGACGTCGATCTTCGTCATGTTGGGTCTTGCCTGTGACGCATGTACGTTTTCACCTTCTGATTTCGAGCAAGCCTGCAAGATTTCGTACGATATTGTCACGGGGCAGAATTAGTGAAGCGTAGGTGCACTTACGTGTTATTTTACAAGCTGCGGCAGTGCTGCGCACACAAGATGATGATATAATTTTATGGATCGTAGTCACCAAGGAGGACAGGCCAAGAATCAAGCGGCAGGAGGTAGCTTAAGGGAACTCTTATTGAGGAGGAGATGCGCACATTAAAAGGAAAAACAAAAGGAGGTACTGGAATACCTAGTCCAGTATTCGAGCGAGCAGTCGCACTAACTGAAGGGGAAACTTTAAAAGGGGCCATAGCCAAGGAGATAAAAAAAAGTCGCAGTTTCGCCCGAAAGGCGAAGCACCGAGTGCGATTGCAAATTAGCAGATAGCTTAATTACGAAGTAAGGATAGTAATTATATCGGCCATATAAACTTGTAAACATTCGCTTACTAACTGAATTAACAAGCACGGTGTCACGCGCGAACAGGTAAACGTGAACACATCTCGCTCAATAACCACGGAAACTCGCTGTCAAAACACTAGAGTGAGGAATCACGGCAGCAGCAGCGAGCGAACTGACCTTCGTGCATCTCGCTTCAGCGTGAACGAAACGTCGACAGCACAGCGCATACGAAGCTACCGACACAACGCGCCATCTGCAAACATTGCAGATGGCTTCGAAGATGAGGACCGCGTGGGCGCGCACTTCGGCCACCTCGCAGATCGCTTTCAAGACACGGCGCCCGCACGGCCACACCGTAAGCTGCAGCTGCCGGAGGAAAGCGCCCCCCCCCCTCTCTCTCTCGCATCACCTTCGTGCCTCGTGCGCTGCAGTAGAGGGCGCGCTTCCGCCCCGCCTTCCTCGCTCGCGCACGCGATATTGAGCCGATTGAGCCGCGTTCGCCGGATCACCCTCGCACGCTTTCACTCGCACATACAGCATGCGACGCGCGGCGACGATTTTATCGCCGTTGGACTTTATACGGAACCTCACGGCGACGGCAGAAACGCGCCTGGAGTGCCCATATAATGATGTGGCAATAATAATGTTAACAACATGGTTGCTCGAACTAGCCGCGCGTTCTTCCCCCCCCCCCCCCCCCCCCCGCAGAACTGTCGTCTTTGCTGACAGGCTGAGCGCGGCGGCGCGGGCCCTATGTTGAAAGCGATTTGCGATGGGTACAGATTTTATGTGCGCGGAAGGATGACGGCTTCGTGTGCGCTGTGTTCTCGCCGCTTAGTTCGCTTTGAAGCGAGAGGCAACACTTCGGTGAAGCTGGCACACAGCGCGTGCCTCCCCCCCCCCCCCAACACACACACAAAGAAAAATCTGGCCACGCCACTGGTGCGCACGAAATCGCAAAAGAGATGCGAAGTACGCTGTAAAAAAAAAATGAAGAACAATTTTTTCCCGATGGTTGGAACAGAGAGAGTTCAATTTCAAAAAGGGGCCTTTTTTTCTATTTATGGGCAAAGAAACAATTTTTCTAGATTTTACCAGGATTGTTCCCCATGCGGTAATGTAAAAAAATTTTTACTAATAAGTACGCCGGGCGAAATGAGATTTGTTCGTCACCTTACTATCCTCAATTAACATTATTGTGTAGCTTGACCAGCCACGCAAGTATACGCAGGTATATCTGCCTTATAGGCTACGGTGTGGGGCTGCTGAGCACGAGGTCGCGGGATCACATCCCGGCCACGGCGACCGCATTTCGATGGGGGCGAAATGCGAAGACATGTGCACCCGCGTACTTAGATTTAGGTGCACGTTAAAGGGCAACTGCGGCGTCTATTTTAAAACATATTATGATATTGTCATTTTCAAATGGCATTTTCAGTCCTGTCACCGGCAGGGTGGTTAAACTTGCTTAGAACTTCATCAATAATTTTAAATAACCAATAAACGAGATACCGAAACCGAAACGGGTAGCTGCTTCGTGTGACATCACGATGTGTCAATGACGTCAGAACCTACACTACCATAATGTAAACACGCAGAACGCGTGCTAAACACGCAGCACACGTAGCGCTAACCACACAAAAAAAGAAAGCGAAGCTGATGATGTCTCCTGACGAAACAGGGAGCTTTTACAGAGTTTCCGAACTAGACAGCGGCGATTTAAGCGGCAACTTCAGCGACAGTGGGGTGTAGTCTCTGACGTCGCAAACACAGGGTGGCCAGTAGAAAGTCGTGAGTCGAGAACGCAACCAATCTTTAAAATTCATTTTCAGGAAAACAAAATGACTTGCATCCATATTGTTTGGCACAGGTAATCGGAACGAAAAAGAGAATATATATTCAAAATTTTATTAACAGTACACTCTTAGGCAAAGTTACACCCTTTGGCTTGCCCCTTCTGCCACACAACAATAATCGTTATCTGCCTTGATGCGTTTCCTTTCTTTAACGCTGCGAGCCCGGAACTTTCCAGTAACGAACGGCACGCGCGTTATCAGAAGGGGCACTCCGAACGGTGTAAACTGTTCTATGCTGATAACACGCGTGCCGTTCGTTACTGGAAAGTACCGGGCTCGCAGCGTTAAAGAAAGGAAACGCATCAAGGCAGATAACGATTATTGTTGTGTGGCAGAAGGGGCAAGCCAAAGGGTGTAACTTTGCCTAAGAGTGTAGACATCGAAAAATCGCCGGAGTTGAACCCCAGGTGGTCCAAATTTCCGGAGTATCCCACTACGGCGTGCCTGATAATCAGATCGTGGTCTTGGCACGTAAAACCCCATAATTTAGGTCCGCCTAGTTGCGCGAGTCACTTGTTCTAGTATCTAAGTAATATACAGCTGCAATCAGCGTGAGTCATGCGGAGCAGAGCATGGCTGTATATAAACTCGGTAGAGAGGATGCTTGGATGTGTCGCGTAGTGCCTAGAGCCTTGCGCCGCAGATGTCTTGTCGGTGGTCACATCTCATGTGTTTTACGTATAGCATGTTAGTCTGTACATGGTGTGATCTGTTACAGCCACACCCCAGCATTTGATACTTATTTCGTCCTACGTGAAAGCTGCAGTCCAGAGGGGAGTAAACGTTACTCCTTAAATGTAGTACACTCTTAAAATGGTTGCACCCTTTAGGGTGTATATTTGTCCCACAACAATAATCGTCATCTGCCTTGCTTGCGTTTCCTTTCTTGAAAACTCGGCTCTCGCTACTTTCCTGTCGAGAAGCTGCGTCACACTGATAACGCGCACGCCGTTCGTGACTGGGAAGTACCGGGCTCGCCGCGTTAAAGAAAGGAAACGTGGGTAACACAGACTACGATTATTGTTGTGGGACAAGATAAGCCCCAAAGGGTGTAAATTTTTATAAGAGTGTAAACTATGTAGAAAACGTTTCCCTAAAATTACGGAAAAACAATAGACATTACTTTGATGAAATCACAGAAAAACGAGATAACAGAAAACAAAATGCAAAAAGAATGTTACAAAAATTGCCATACTTTTTCCTGTGCGTTCTTTTTTCACACAAAAATGTTCATAGTGTAAAGGAACATGACTGATAAATGCGAGCGTGCAGGGTCGCTCGTGATGCATGCGGCCGCAGTGTGGAGGCGTGCTATATCATAACAATACAAGTGTGCTATCGCTAACTCGCTAAGTGTACTTTGTTAGAGAGTTATAGCGGTGACGCTTATATGTGATATATTGTATGTAACTGCGATGGCAATTATATGAACACTCCAGGCGAATTTTCTCCGTCGCCGTGTTGTTCCATATAAAGTCCAAGTGCAATCCGCACGCTCTGTGCTGTCGGTGCGAGTGAATTAAAGCGTGCACAATAACGGGATCAAGCGCGCTGTCTGCTATGTGATAAGGGCGGGGGGGGGGGGTGCAGGTGATCGCGCGTCTTCTCCTCTAGCCCGGCCGTGGCTGCTCATGCACTCTTAGGCAAAAAAGTACACCCTTTGGGGCGTATTTGGGGGTGTATAATTGTCATCTGCCCTATTTTCATTTCCTTTCTTGAAAACGCCGCGCCAGCTACTTTCCTGTCGGGACTGCTGTGTCATGCTGATAACGCGCATGCCGTTCGTTAGGGAAGTACCGGGCTCGCCGCGTTAAGGAAAGGAAATGCGGTCAAGACATGACGATTATCGTTGTGTGGCAAAAGGATGTAATTTTGCTTAAGAGTGCGAGTGTCCGTGCGGCAGAGAGCTCGTACGTGGCCCGCGAGCCGTCTCTCGGAAGGCATTCTGCGGCGTGTGAAATGGCTGAAATGGCTGGTGACTCCGTGCACGCCGTGTTCCGTGCCCTGGAGCTCGCGTAATCTCAAACTTCTCAGGCGCGCAGTGAAGCGAGAGGCAGCACGAAGCGTTCCTTCCCCCGCTGCCGACGCTCACTATATATCGGCCAGCGTTGTAACAGCGCGTGCTCGTGGTCAGTGAGTGAGATCTGTTCATGTTTGCCCGTGCGAGGGCACTTGACGCTATGTTTGTTAATTTAATTAGTAATTCAGTGTTTATACTGCAATTCATAGACCCTTTTCGGAAGGCAATCGCTTGCACGCAGCCATTTTAGAGCGCAGCTCTTTGGCGCCCGTTCCCGCGTTTCGCGTCGGCCTCGCCGTCGTGCCTAGCCGTAACCAGCTCCGTAGCCGGGGCCAGCGAGCTGCTCTAGCTGCGCGTGCTCCTCGCGCCCATTGCTTGCCTCGGCGTTCATTGCTTGTTCCACTTATGAAGTAAGTCAGGATGAGTGTCTTTTGCTTTTCTTTCTTTATTTAACAAACAGTTTTAAGCAGCGACTTGTCGTGTTTCTGACTGAGTAAAGTTCCTCGGTGCGGTCACTATCAGATTGTTTATTCTCTGCCTAATCACTCACGGCTATGCTCAGCTGCGATAAATTTGTTCTTGCTGCGCGCAAGGCTTGGAACGTGAATGTTCTGTACATTGTAATATAGCTTGTAGCAAAGACGTCTTATCACAAGTCACTCGCTTACTCTGTGGATCGTCACGAAACGTTCAGCTTCGAACATTCGTGTGCATGTCGGTGG
Organism: Dermacentor andersoni; assembly: GCF_023375885.2. Taxonomy (NCBI): domain Eukaryota; kingdom Metazoa; phylum Arthropoda; class Arachnida; order Ixodida; family Ixodidae; genus Dermacentor; species Dermacentor andersoni. The sequence goes on from NC_092820.1 coordinate 121,237,736, forward strand.
GGTCACCGTCACCCACGTTTCGGCGCATTGGTTCAGGTGTGCGCCCATACACTTATTCTTGATACGTTCGTGATAGAGTGGGCGTAAGTTTGCGTGTTATTTAGGGTAGATGCGTGTATAGATAACGTGCGACAAGCTTACTATGCCAGGAAGCGGCGCTACTCCCTTTGTCACTGTGTGACGAGCGTTCGACGAGGTTGCCGACGTTCCGGGGTTCAAATCTTTTCTTTGGAGGTTAGCTATACAGTGCTGGTCGATGAGTGATTTTCCTGTCCTAGAGAGAAGCCACGCATCTCGAAGAGCCGGCAGCGAAGGCTCTTATTATGTAGCACACTCTTAGGCAAAGTTACACCCTTTGGCTTGCCCCTTCTGCCACACAACAATAATCGTTATCTGCCTTGATGCGTTTCCTTTCTTTAACGCTGCGAGCCCGGTACTTTCCAGTAACGAACGGCACGCCCGTTATCAGCATAGAACAGTTTACACCCTTTGGATTGCCCCTTCCGATAACGCGCGTGCCGTTCGTTACTGGAAAGTTCCGGGCTCGCAGCGTTAAAGAAAGGAAACGCATCAAGGCAGATAACGATTATTGTTGTGTGGCAGAAGGGGCAAGCCAAAGGGTGTAACTTTGCCTAAGAGTGCAGCGGTCTGTGAACTTGGACGCACAGATTCATTCCATTCCTTAATATACCAGTCACATTTTTTTTTTTTTTTTTGCAGTCAGCTACTGCCCACATCTTCACTCCGCCGCGCCATATTTTTTGCTGCACAAATGAAGCACAGCGCGTTAGCGAAAATACCGTTGCATTTCCGACAGCTTATGGCACAGAAGCAGAGCAGAAGTTGTAATGGTTTCGTATTCGTGCGCTTTCGCTGAGGCAATTTGCTGCGCGGCCGCCGAAAGCGCCATCTCGTTCCTCCGGAGTAAACTGCTTCACGAAAAGGGGTCAATATGGCTGGTAGAACTACGAATCTTACTTCGCGTATTTGCATTTGTCTAACACTATGCCATTGCTATGAATGCTTCACCTCTCGGGCGAAACTAAGGCTATTCTTGGCTTCGCATGTTGGGTTGCCCTCAAGTTCTTCCATTTTCACGAAATCTGATCTCGCGATGGCATTTACAGTTCTCCCAAGGTGGCAGGCTATGTTTTGCACTGCTCGTATAGTACTAGAAACATACTGCCATCGCTGCAGTGAACATTCAGAGTCACAGACAAAATGGGACCGCGCGTTTGCGTCGATTGACATGTTTGTATGTCTTCTGCTACTAAACACATCGAAACTCCAGTGCAGACAGTGTAGTTTTCATGTTACACTTGCCTGCCTGCCAGTTATCCCGAAATTTTCGTGATGTTTACGACTTTCGGCCCCTTTTGCGACTTTACGAATGCTGCGTAAATTGTTACGCATAATTGAATGCAGGACTGTCGTGACCGAATTGCTGAAAAGTAAGTTTGCTTGAGAAAATGTTCGCACGTCGGTCTACGTACCTTACGTTCCGAGTCCTCTGATGGCGAAAGGACGCCAGAGGGATACTTGCTTCGAGCAACTTTACACAAACAAGTTCTTTAAGCGGGTGAAACTCGCAACAGCTGAAAATGTAAACGGGACCTTGAAAAACAGTTTGTTGCTTGTCATTACATGCTGCTCCAAGCTTGTTGCTGCTCGGTGTGCTGCGTCAAAAATTAAATTCTTGTTACCATAAGCGGCGCATCTGTGCCTGAAACGACTTGTGCGCAGCTCAGATCCACCTCCGCCCGCCTCCCGCGGCATTTGTCACGAATTGTGAAGTTCGCAGGTTGGCAGATATCGCCATCAGCAGCAGCAGCAGCAGCAGCCTTATTTTTATGTCCACTGCAGTAGTAGCTTGGAAGGCATGCACTTGTGCTATTTAAAAAAAAACGGCAACGTCCTGCGCTAGGTATACGCTCATACAGCCAGTGTAGGGCGGAAAAAAAAAAGAACGCCCTATCGAGAGAATCGAGGAGTAACTCACTATCTGCTCGAGGCTGGTCAACGAGAGTGCGAGCAGTTCCGGAGGCTTCGCTCCCTGGCCAGGGGAGGAAGTCGCCAGCGACAGTGGCGACACTGACGACCGGGCTCTGCCTCTCGTGCGGCTTTTCGTGCGGGGCTCTTGTCGTCCCTGTGGGCACGCGCTTGGCAGTCAGGTAACAAAAACAAAACAAAAAAAGCTATCATTTTTTTTTAGCACGCGCCTGCAAGTTAACCGACGACGCTTCGCCGTGCTCGATACCTCACGGGTTGCTGAATAAGCGTCTATTCCCTTCTTTAACTCACTATCTGTGCAAGCTGGGAAGCATTTGTGGCAGTGAACGGCTGGCGCGCAAACACGACGAACGCAAGTATAGAACGAAAAAGACAACGTTGGCTTCATTCTGCGTTTTCATTACACTGTTGTAACTAAAGAAAACGAGTCCCCCTACTCTCGCTATATATATATATATATATATATATATATATATATAGTGTGACGTAGCAGTTAACACGACCTTTAATACGCCCCGAAGACATGGCGGACCCATCACACTACAGGCTCAATATTGTCACGTGGTGGTGACGTTGAATAACACAGTGGCAATACTGTGAACGACAAAACTAACTTTTATTGGGCGAACCTGTGCCCACAAAACAGGCTACACTTATAGTACAACGATAGCGGCGAACACGCTCGGCGATCGTCGAAAATCTGCCCAGCGGGTCAAGCGCGTCGGCTTTTATACAGCAGTCGTCGAATGTTCCAGACTAATCGCTGGGACCCGCGCGTATTCCACAATGTTCTACGCCATTCGCGTCAGGCGATGAAATCAGATAACATAAGGTTCGGCGACAACAGACAGCCGGGTAGAATCATCGATAACTTTCCAGAAACGTCGGATACATGCAGGCGCGTCTGTCGCTGTGCGATTACAGTTGTTAAGCGGCGAAACGTGGTCGCCCGATAAAGATAAGTACACGTGTCAATATGAGTCTACACAAGCGATGAAGACGAAGAACCCGATCTAATGATAATCAAGTGCAGACGATGGAGAAGTGCATAAGAAATGCCCACTATGTATATGTATGTATACAGGTTGCAGTGGACTTGCTGTTTGTGTTACCTTGAAGGTGTTTAGCTATGTATATTCCGCAGTTAGGCACGGGTGAAGACCTTCCCTCTGTCTAAATCAATGCTGGATAAACAAAATTCAATGGCGATTTAGTGGTAAATGCGAGAGAAATCTGTTAGCACTACCTCGCACCATTCTGAGGTCCAGGCAGTGGCGTAGCTAGGTCGTCTGGCACCCGGGGCCCATAGGTCTTCTGTCACAAAACGCATGCCCTCCATCCCCCACGCATGCCCTCCGCCCCCCCCCCCCCCCCCGCCCCGGGTGTAGTCGAGGAAGGCGAGGATATCGACAATTTCGGGGTGTCTTCAGACCTATATGACACCCCCCTCCCACTGGCCCCTTGCACCCGGGGCCCACGCCCCCCCCCCCCTCCCTTTGCTACGCCACTGGGTCCAGGACCCATGATTCAAATCATTCCAAAGCGTTGTTCAGGAAGCTCACTCGACACACGTGCTGTCTCTTCAAGGAGCGAAGTGCAACTGACAGTGGTCCGGAGCAGACTGTAGTCAGTTGCACAGCGTGCATATTGTAAGCATTTATGCAATATATATACATGTGCTTTTTTCACGTTGACACTCTTAATGCTAGCCAATACACTAAAACAATATTGACCTGATTTGATGTGTTCTCCCTGTATCGTCGGCGATCTCACTGCGTGCTATCACTATAGTTCTCCCGTTCGCATCAGTTGCACTTCCAACATCAAAAGTACAGCGGACGATCAATCCACTACGCTGTCGCCGCAAAACACTGAATCAAGGGACGCATTACCTCGTAGGGCGAGGACTGGGAAGAAGCAGCGGCAGTCCACGGGGATTCCTGACGTGACGAGAACTTGCTGCTCGTCGAGACCACGTGCGGGACTGGTTCTCTGGTTTCTCGCAACAGTCCCTGGCCCCCCGCTGCTGTAGGCGCTGGAGAGAGAGACGTCGCGGCGCGATAGTATCGTAATCATGGACTCCGAGATCTCGCGGTGCGAGTTGTCCGATTTCAGAGGCCATGTTGTAACCATAAGGTTCTCTACAATTACTAGAGGGAACTGTGGCGCTTGTGTCTATGGGAGCTGCAAGCAAGGCGATTCAGCCAGCATATGTGGATGATGGACAATCAATCAATCAATCAATCAATCAATCAATCAATCAATCAATCAATCAATCAATCAATCAATCAATCAATCAATCAATCAATCGTTAGTTAATTAATTAATTAATTAATCAGACAATCAATTAATCAATTTTATTTTCATCCTGAATGAGTATTCTGCAGTACATCCATTTATCTGAACTTCGTCCTTCTGATTTTAAACTGCTTCGCGACTTTGCATAGTGATAATTTTCGATGGGTGTTGCATTTTAAGTGCAGCGATCCGTAATGATAAATATGCATGTGCTCGGAGACTTACATTCCACTGCTGTACGTATTTATATGGTGATTTCTTGCAAAATCTTTATGGCGAAGCGTGATAAATAACGGCGCAAGAATGTCTGAATCCACGAGTAACGTACAATTCCACGCACTGCCCACCGCTCCCGTGGCAGCCCAACAACCGCGGCACCAGAGTATCATCTAGTTAATGTCTGAATCCACGAGTAACGTACAATTCCACGCACTGCCCACCGCTCCCGTGGCAGCCCAACAACCGCGGCACCAGAGTATCATCTAGTTAAGTTCTGTAGGAAACTATGCTTTCAACAACAAGAAACTCTGACACCGTGTGTCTGAGAGAAACATTCAACTCAGTTATAACTCCCTTGACTTCCCCATTAGATAACAGTATTGTGAAACATATTCTCGAAGTTGTGAAATCTCTATCAGACAGGCTTCTCGCACGTAAAAGTAAGATACACAGCAAGTAAGTACGTATACGATGGTTGGGTAGCAGTTACTAACACTTTGATTTGGCATTGTTGATTTCGAAGTGCCGGACGTGATGTCATCGTAGTGTCACGACGATGAACAAAGGCTATAAGTATGATGACGGTGCTCATAAAAAATAACATAATTAGGAACGCGGCGAGTGATTACTCTGACTGTGCTTGCGCGTGAAAGCAGCAGGGACTGCAGGAGCGGTGTGAGCCAGTGTTATCATGACGTCTGATGCGACCCGCTCCTGGATACCGAAATCGAAACTATAGCTCGCAAAAACAAGTATTATAGTAATAACGCGCAACGTCGAGCTGGTTGGTTCGACGCGCCTTTTGAAGGTAAAAAACAGCGCGAAATCGTTGTCAAGGTAGTATATGCAGTCGGTGTATTAGCAGATCGAGTGACACGCATTACTTTACTTTTATCGGTGTTTAGTTCGATGCACCAATTTTACGCCGATGGGACACATCATCAAGATCGGATTGTAGTATACTGTATTGTCATTGGGACTAGTTATTTCTCGAAATATTATGCACTCGTCCACGAACAAGTGGATATGATAAGAAATACAGCAAGCCAAGTCGTTTAGATAGATTAGAGAGTGGAGCAGGCCAAGTACAGACCCTTGTACATGTAGTAAACCTGAGAAAACAGGACTCGGACGAAAGTCAGTATTGTTAGCTGAGACAAACTCGGAATGATTGAGTAAAAAGCATTGAAGCCATGCAAGCAGTTTAAATTGGAATCCAAGTTTAGTAACTGCAACTTATGCATTAGTAGTTTATGACACAATTTATCGAAAGCTTCCTCTTAAGTAAATTAACGTACAAGTCTGCTTCTCCGTAGAGGCTGAGGCAACTCCAGCTTGTCGTAGAGCGGTCGCTGTGTCCGGTGCTAAAAGAGTGGCGTCGGGTTCGTTGCCTAAGGCTACCGCCGGAGGCGCGACGTTCGCTTTCCTCTTCCGGAGAATTCTCCTGGGGCGATGACCCTGCCGCGTCTCGGAGTGCCCGTGCTTGTCGCTGTGTCTGGTCACTGCCGTATCCTGCATACACAAAGCTATACAGTTACGAAATCCGTTGCAAAGAACAAATAAGACGAATAAGAGGATCCGGGGAACTCGATCTTAGAGCGCAGCTCTTCGGCACCCATTCCTGCGGCGAGCGTCCGCGTCGTCCCTCGGCGTGCTCCTAACCGAGCGAACGAGCACAGCAAAATGATGAAAGAGCGAACGCGGAGCGCGGATGAAAGACGGCGATAGCGAAGAGAGCGCGAGGAGTAAAGCGGAGGAGGAGGGTGCAGCGGAACCACGAGGCGGAACGCGGAGCAAGAGGGTGTGGCGAAAGCGTGAGAAGTAGGGTGCCTCGATGTCCTCCTCGCCCGCCGCGGGCGAGGGGGACATCGAGGCACCCTAGTGAGAAGAAAAGCGTAGCGCCACGCACGACGGGCTTTGCGGCGACGATGGCTGCCGGATGGCGCCTGAGTAGCGCGCGTCGTCAGTATGGAAACAAAGCTTTGCATGAGCGGAGGTCCGTTTGCGGCGGCTGCTGTGAATCGTGCCCACGCGTCACGGTTGGCGGGGCAGTCGCGCCACACTTCGCTCCATTTACAACGTGCCGCACGAGGCAGATTGTCAGCGCCAGCCAGTATATCGCGAAATGAAAACACGTATAGACGTGCGCTCAAATTTCGCATTAGGGAGTATCGTAATCGTCGGTTAATTTTTTTGTTAGTTAAACTCGTACTAAGAAACAGATAGTGTAGTCGGAGCATGCATGCAAAAAAATTACGTCTAATTGAAATGTATGAATTATCAGGCAAAGCGAAACGAAAGTGTTCGAGAGGACACTTGTCGCAGATAGGGAACGAACCCACATAACGCGTGCGGTGCTTTGCCATTTCAGCTACCACGACAGCCATCCTTTCCCGGGCATTTGTGGACGTGTATACAACTTTATAACCCTGGGAGCGATAGCCAGCGCTGCTCACGACCAAGGCGGTGGACGGGCAAAGCCGTTTTCTTTTAACCGCGGGCGTCAAGTAATACGCGTGAGCTTAGGACATGGTGTTAGAATAGGTTCTAACACCATGGCTTAGGAGCAGGCAACTGGCCCCACAAGCTCTCGCACGCCACCTCATGGCATCAAGAATGCGGAATTCGATGCCTTCGCTGTGCAACGAGCGAGAAGCATGGATCTGAGGGGCTCGCTTTCTATTTTAGTCGCAACCAATATACGAAGTGACAGACAGTGAAGCCGGAGAAAGCATATGAAAAGTTAAGTCTAATACTTGGTTGAAGTGCTGAAATAATAAAGTAAACGGAAATGAAAGCAGACGAAAAGAAACACGTGCGTGTGACGGTGACGTCACTATAACTTACCTGGTCTCTTTCGCCGTGCCCGCGCTGTTGTCCTGCGGTTGGGCTCGGTGAAGTGGACGGTGTGGCCAGTGCAGGTGACTCCGGGCGATCCTCCGACCGCTTCTCGACGGTGACAGTGACGCGACCGGAGCGTTCACCGGGCGGCGTGTCAGCCAGGTACTGGAGCAAGGCGTCGGTGTCGGCGGCAGACCTAGGGGAGGTGCCGCCGGACTCGACTGGCCTCGGTCCACCGTGGTCAAGGCCCGGACTGGTCCCGCGGTGCTCCAGGCGCTGCGAGTGATCGGGCTTGTCGCTCGATGCCAGCATGGAGCCGTGGGTCAACGCGCCGTCTCGTGTGTAGCCAGACACAGAAGTTCTTGGACCACGCACTGTGATAACTAAGCAATAAAAAAAGAAGCGCCATTGCACAGTTACTTCAAGGTATTTGACTTGTGTAAACTCTGTGCTTCGTTCTCCGAGCGGTGTCGTAAACATTGTCAGAACGCATACCGATCGGCGTGTTGTTAATACATACTGAATAGAAGAGAGAGATGGGGAGGTTGCATAGAGTGAGCTAGGAGGCGCTATATATGCTTCTCCACAGGAAACCCGGCACAGCGCCTATATAAGGGGGATGAGTAGGGGATACAGAATAGAACAGTGCAGAAAGAAAGGCGAAGATGTACGAGAAAAGGCAGCGAAGACGAAACTTCGTTTCTCACTTCCTCGATTAAAGCTGCCGATTTTCAACAATTTCTGTTATAAAAAAAGTGAGGCACTAATCAATATTATTTCCAACAGCAAGTAGAGCTTAGTTTTTTCTTTAAATGTAGTGAATCACCCTCCGACGGGGTTCCGAGCCACAGCTCTGGAAATTCCTCACGGGACCAATAATAAACGCTTATTCTTGCTCTTTAAATGCAGTAAATTTTTCAAATCGGCTCGGCGGTTTTGTCTAAGACTATTCCCGAGTTTTACGAGGGATAGAAGAGCAGCCCGAGCTAAAGCTTCCTCTCACCCAAAGCAGAGCTCTTATTGCAACGAACCATTGAGTTCCACTTATGGAGTAAGGTTGTCGGTACAGCTGCAGGGAAACTTGGGCTGCTCGGCTAATGTTCGTATATTTGACTAAACAGCTCCAAATCAGAGAAGGATTAAGGGAGGTACATGCTCACGTAATCAAATACACACCAGAAAGATGCAGTATTTGTTCAATTTCCCATTTTTCGAAAGGTCATGAACCACAGGAGCCTTTCTGGTGCCTTGATGGTTATAATCACAGGGTATACCGAGCTGTCGCAACAAATGCACGATCCGATAAATCTACCGGTACACATAAGCCTATAAGCTGCAGTACACCTCGTTTATGCAATGCTCTCTATTGCTTATATATAGTTGGGGCCATTCGAAGTGAGCTACTGAGGTCATATTTTCTGCTGGTACAAGTCATGAGCGAACATCGAGCGCGGGTCATTGTCCCGTGATCCTATCGCCCAGACTGGTGCACATCATAAGAAAGTATGTATAACTTACTCAGGCCACGAGAATGAATTATTAAATATTGACGCTTTAATAATGCATAATTAAGTGGGCAGAATATGCCTCTCCTGCATTCTTAAAAAAAATATAGGAAAGAAAAATGGCGTACAGTGCGAAGGACAAGGACTGCGAGAGACGACATACAGCGTAGTGTATGTCGCCTCTCGCAGTCCTTGTCCTTCGCGCTGTACGTCATTTTTTGTCATTAATTACCAACTAGCCCAAGCAACCACCCTAGTTCAAAATTATGGGGTTCTACGTGCCAAAAGCACTTTCTGATTATGAGGCACGCCGTAGTGGAGGACTACGGAAATTTAGACCACCTGCGTTTCTTTAACGTGCACCTAAATCTAAGTACACGGTTGTTTTCGCATTTCGCTCTCCTGAATTCTTGTCACTGACAACAGAACGTCCATTTAGCTACCCTAACCTTGGCGAGCAAAAAAAAAAAAAAAAGAAGCATAAACGGATGACAAATAGAGATGATAACACCCCACTCGCACGGGGCGCTTTCGATCGCGATCGGGACCGATCGGGATTGAATTTCTCGATAGCGATTGGTTCTCTTCCGCCACTTGCGTAAAAGGAGCCATTCACGATCAAGAATGTCGATAGTGATCGAAAGTGACCCGTGTGACTGGTGTTCAAGTGGAGGTAAAAGCGTGCATAGCCGAGAACACCGTCGAGACTGTCCGATCGAGACCGAGCAGACGACACCGATGCGCATGTATACGTGCAGGCGGCATATGGTGCCCTTCCAAGATCGCGCGTCATGATTTGCTCACACCAGCTGCGGCTATATAGTTTGCCCTACTTCCACTCAACTATACCAACTCAACTAATCAACTCTAAAGAGCAACTCGCGTATGAAGTCCACAAGAATAAGCTAGCATTCTTACCTTTAGGTTTTATGGCTGCTGAGATATACAGGACGAAGGTCCGTGTCGAATCCTCCTGTTCTTCTTCTACGGTCACGCGGCTTGATCGCGTGCTGCTGCTAATAATGATGAGCTTACGTATAACATGACACGTATCCACAACGAGGAAAGGGCCAAGAATCGAGTGTGTTGCAGAAAAGCAAGGTAATGTCATCAGCAATTTCGATGATACTGTAAAGGCGACAGAGGACTTCTAATACTGCCCTGTACACAGTATACAATACTTCCACTTCCTTAAATGGAAGTGGAAGTAATAGTGGGCTGGTTGGTACAGTGTATTTTAAGGCGAAAAAAGTCAGCGCAAACAGACACGACAACCGCAAACCACAGTCGTTGTCTATTCTTTGTGGCTGTCCTGAGTGCTTGAGCTGATTATTTCGCCTTAATATAGGATATAGACAGTGGCATCATAGGCACCCGTGGCAGCTGCTAGCTCGGCGTGGCTTGTCTGACGATCTCCTTCCACGTGCCAGCAGGCGAAATGAAGTAGAATTTTATAGTCTAATCCAATGGTATTTCCTATCCAGATCGTATTCGACTTCAGAATTCACTACCCAAGCAACCACGGACGGATATCCGTGGAACGTCCGCCACAAATCCGAATGTCCATCCATCTAAATATCCCTCAGGGACGTCCATAGCTAGGACGTACAAGAAATGTCCATATATATACCGTTCGGGTGTCCGGGGCACATCCTCTTTTGAACGTCCCCTATCTGTACATAAATGGGCATGCCTAGGACATAACTTGGGGCATTGATCAATGTCCTAAGTGAAAAATATAGTTGTAAATTCTAAAGGTTCGTAATTAATTTTACTTTTTGATGTTTTTAATTCTATTGAACACATAATCTGAGTTAATTTTGCGCGGCAAAACGAGTAGCTGACGCATCCTTGCAACTTAAGACGACCGTTAAAGCGTAACAGTTCTCAAAGGCTAGTTTTTTTATTTGTTATTATTTTTTCTTGCTGCATGAACGATTGCAGAAGCAAAAAATCTCAGTGCCCTTAGACTTTGTGAAGGATGACCAGTGAAGCTGTGTATGTGGGCCGAACTGCACCTCCGCCGCGGGTCGGCCCGGCATTGCACTATCTTCGGGATCGGTCCACGTATGGGGAGTGCACTACAGGCAAATATTAAGTCAAGCTAAAGCTATACATTAGTGTTCGAGAATCTCTAAGGCGTCATTATTATCGCGAACAGAGCCTTAATACTCGAGAAATCGAGGTAAATGCAGGACATGATTAGAGACTCGTACGGGACCTTCAAGCACTTGACCGATGACGAAGGCACTCCTCAGTTAAACTGTGGCACTAGTACTCAACCACTCGTTGCAAAAAAAAACATCCTTGTATTGCATTATAAGACGAAATAAAATGCTACTCGTCCATTTCTATTTCACTAGTACGAAAAAGAACTCATTAAAGTTACCCTTGACGCGGGCGGTCGAAAGGTTTCGTTTTCGCTCGTCTCTGCACCGGCCACGCTTTCGCGTTTTGGTAGTTTCGCCTGGTTTCGCTGTCACGTAGTGCTGCGCTGGTTTTGCTGGCTCGCGAAACTCGCACAGACTGCAAATAGCGGAGAATTCAACTTCCAGGTGATGTCGCGGGAATCCCGAACGGTCTGCGCCACTTGGCCAAAAAGCAGCTGCAGCTACACTCTATGAAAAGTTTACAGCCTTTGAGTCTTACCTTGCCACACAACAATAAACGTCATCTGTCTTGTCCGCATTTCCTCTCTTTAACGCTGCGAGCCCGGTACTTCCCACACTCTTAAGCAAAATTACACCCTTTTGCCACACAACGATAATCGACATCTGCATTGTCCGCATTTCCTTTCTTTAACGCTGCGAGCCCCGTACTTTCCAGTAACTAACGGCATGCGCGTTATCAGCATGACATAGCATTCCCGACAGGAAAGTAGCGGGCGCGGCGTTTTCGAGAAAGGAAACGCATCAAGGCAGATGACGATTATCGTTGTGTGGCAGAAGGGTCACTCCAAAGGGTGTAAACTTTTCTTAGAGTGTACACTCTGGGAAAAGTTTACACCCTTTGAGCTCACGGTGCGCGTCTTTAAGGCCGTAAACCCCATAGAGTTTCCTACAAGAATATGGTAAACCCCACCTCCCTTTCGCCACCTGCCCACTGCTGTAGAAACTCGAGAGATGTGGCGACGCGCTTGCGACGCTCGCTTGGACACCTCTCCTATTCTACCACCATGCACTCTACTCTATATACAGATCGGTAAAACAAGCCCCATAGAGTTTCTGTAGTGAGAAACTCTATTAGCGTCCTCGATCACCCGCACCGGTGCGCACCGGGGCGCCTTGGTGCGCACTTTCATCCTCGATCAATCGCACCGGTGCGCACCGACCATCCTCGATCACCGGAAGCGCACCGTGCTGGAGCGGTTTTCTGTTGCCCCGTCTCGCACCGAGAAAATCGGCGGTGCGCCGGGGTGCAATCCCAGCAAGCAATGCGGGACGCGCGCGCGCACTGCCGACTGCAGAGCGCGGACGCTCTGGCCCGATAACTGCTGCGGTTGCAACGGAGTTCACGGAGTTAGCTAATGGAGATGTCGGCAATGAGAAAGGAAGCGCTGCTAGTTGCCGCAATCGATGAGCTTTTTGCAAGTTCGTTTGACAGCGAAGACGACATGCTGATCGACCTCGTCCAAAAACAATGTGGTGAAGAGCGGCCGAAAGTGGACAGGTTCGTTGAACGGGTCGTCAGGAACGGGTCGTCAGGATTAATGATAAAATGTATTGGTGTTTGCTTGCAACCAGGTATGTCGGAGCACGCAGTTTGTCAAGGTTCGAGCGCTTGCCGCAGTTGCTCAGCACCTGCAAACAACAAAATGTGCGCGCGCGCGTTTTCGCGCACGTCTTGCGCGCCAGGGGCAAAGTAGCGCTGCATGCAAGCACCCTGCAATGGGTGCAGTTTTGTCCTCGATGTTGACCCTCCGCAGTGCGCCACCACGGCGGTGCAAGGCGCACCATTCTGGTTTCGGGGCAACCCCGGAGCAAGGTGATCGAGGACGCTATATGACATGCCCTGCCTCTTTTGTCCGTCTTAATTGTTTCCGGTGCATGAAGTCAGTAAAAGCATAGCCTTCGAAATCTGTTTTAGCATGTGTTTTAGTGATCCAGAGAGCCGCTGAAGCAGCATGTATTTGGACATGGTGTCCAACCAAAGCCAACTGTCTATAAAGCGTTTATGGTAGAGTGGGCTGCTCATTCATGTGAAGGCAATGGTGGCACCACCCACATTCCGATAAAGAACGGCCCACAATCACTTCCTCCGCATTCGACCAGCACAATATGCTCAAAAGCATAGCCTTTAAGATTCGCACATAATATTCCAAAGACCCCACCTCATAAGTCGTCCCCTGTAATTAAAATGCGATCCTTAAAGGTTGTTTGTCGAATGCGGTGGGAGTGATTTTGGAAGCCAGAAATATGCCATAGATGTCAGGTATTACTGGTTTTGAACACCATCTGTTTCGCTTGGAGGACAAGTGACAACATCGCAGGTGGCCAAAAGCATGGCCTTTAAGATGATAGCGTAATAACAGGCGGTTTCAATCATAGAGTTTCCTACAATATACAATAATTGTTGCATAAAACTCTATGGTTTCAGTCCTAGAATGTTGCCGTGTCGGAGGTCATGCAAAATTTTATGCATATCTGGAATTTTGTCGCAACGTTATCAAGTTGGGTAGCGGTTAATGATCAAGTAAATTCCTAAGCGATTTTGCACCAATGTAGCACGTTACGTTTACGCTTCTTGTGAGGCGAGGGGCGGCGGGAGGTGACAGCTATATCATGAGACCACCTGCATTATATGCCGCGACAAACACTGTGCTTCACACCTGCTTCACACCTACGAGAGAGCAACTCTACGCACCTCCTTCCTCCATGATGCACCTAAATAAATCACGTGACCCGGTGAATTCGAAACCATCATAATTCTGAGACGTCTGGGTTAGGTAGCTGAAAGGCTGGGTTAGCAATGTCATTTGAGCGCCTGTGTTGATCGGAAAATGCTGTAACTTCATCCATCTCGTATCAGAGGCCTCCAGAATAGGCTCACTAAGCTAAGGATTCTTGAAAGTGTGTCATAACCGGAGCGGCGTCCAAGTTCGAGATGACCACTGCTTGTGCCAGCTCCTCAGAAGCGGCCCCATCAGTTGAAGATGAGGAAAATGTTCCGAAGGATGAATTTATCCCAAGAGAGTACCAGGTGAGTCCTTATTTTCTCCTACGTTTTGACTAGGGCGCAGCACATGGCTGGAAATTTCCTTCATTGCTTTGCTAATTAATAAATCGGTCAGTTCCCGTGATTTTGAAAGGTTGTTCGAAAGCGTTCGAAAGCTGTAGTATCGGTGGTGCATTTTTCATGCTGCGTTATGTCATTGGTGCTTCAAAGGTTGTATCGAAGGTTTTGTGATCGCAGCGCTAGGAAGTCGGCATAGTTGTCACTTACGACTGTCATCGGTGGGCGCCTTGTGGTGCGTTCGCGCGATGGACATGAACGTTCGAAGCAACTCGACTTTTTGCCATTTCCGACAAGTTTTTCGCCAGAATCAGCTGAGGTTAAATAGCTCTAACCTAATGAACCTGAACCATCGCCGTGCGGTCGTGCACTAAGGCGTGTTTGTTTCTTTTTTTTTTTTCCTCTCTCACGGGCCAAGCTTTGGAATGCATAAACGTTTATTAAGTTAACGTACGCACAGTATATTCTGTGGACCAGACCGCAAAATATGCCTTAGCATTAGTCTGTTTACCACACCACACCTAACCTTCATTTCATCTATACAAAACAGTTTTATTTACCTACTTGGATGTACATCGCAGATGAGTTCTGCCCGATTTTTTTTTTTTTCGCTAAGATTGTACAGCAGTTTTTGATCGATCAGAACAAGTGATCAGAACATGACTTGCCCAACCGAAATTCGGCATTTTAAACCAAGCGTCGTAGTGGGTTACTGCCGATTGGAGTTCACCAAAAGAGTAACACTTTTGTCCCACTTTCATTATTGAACTTAAAAAACATTTGAAAAGCGTTTGAAATCAAACTTAGTTACAGTTACAGTGTCTGTGACTTGAAAGGTATATATAAGGTGAATTTTTTAATAAAATGGCAGTATTTAAAGAAACAGTTAAAAAATTAGCAAGTTGATGCACTTTCAACCAAAGAACTACAATCGCAAGCTGGGTGCTCTTGCACAATGCTAACTACCACGAAACACGAACTGCACAGAAGGTAATTACTAGAGCTGTGGTGTGGTCTACAGAACAAAGCGGAAGTTTATTTTCTGGTCATGTCGACAGAATAGTCGCTGCGTAATGTGCCTAGTGTGCGATCTACCTATGCCCTCAAGTAACTCGTCGTGTGTCGGTTTAACTTTATTTGCAGGTCGAACTCTTTGAAGCCGCCGTGAAGGAGAACACCATAGTCTGCCTGGGAACTGGGACTGGCAAAACATTCATAGCTGTTATGCTTATCAAGGAGTACGAGGCAGCCATTCGGATCCCGTTTGAAGAAGGAGGGAAGCGCACTTTCTTTCTGGTGCCGACAGGTCAGTCTTGCATCAGCTGCGCACATAGGTTTTCGTAACAGCTTGTAATGTTGGGCTATGTGACCCATGTGGTTTTACATGCATGGAAAAATAAAGAGAGTCAAACAACTCTTCAGTAAATGTCCTTGCTGCAAAATGACTCGCTTAGTGAAAGGAGAAACATGGCCTGACCAGTAGTGCACACTGTGACTGCTGCATGAGAAGGATTTTAAAGATTTTCGTCTGTTTGATGAAATACCTAACCTGTCCATGACCGCATTTCGATGCACACGACATGGTGGCTGTCAGTGTCTGTGGCATTCTTCACTGAGCAATAGGTCGCATGTTTCACTCCTGGCCACATCGGTCACATTCCTATGGGGTTGGAACACATGAATGCTTCTGTTCCAAGCTTTGTACGACAACAAAAACCTCAGTTGATGGACATTAGAGGCCTCCCTTATGACATCTCTCGGAGCCCCTGCGGTGCTTCGAGGCGTTAAGCCCTGTCAGTAGCTCTCATGTTATGGTTAATGAAAAGCATACTTGAAAGTATTGACACATCCCCTTCCCGAACATATTGTACTGGCAGTGACATAGTCTACAATTACGCACTGCTTCCAGACATGCACTGACAGTTCAGAATTGAGCAGAATACAGTGTGCTGGTAATTGGCAGCAGGCATTTAAAGAGGGCAAGGAATAGCCCATAAAACAAGGCGCACATTGAAAATAGATATTCATGAGTGCTGTATTAAAGCGAAACTTGTATTGGCACTTTTGCCCACTTTGTGGTGGTAACTGTATGGCAGAGTAAACTGATGACAGTGCAAGCAAAAGTAATGACTTGATGGAGTGATCTTGACACCAGCAGTGTACAACGTGTGTTTTTGTAAGGGCTTTAATGTGATTTGTAACTTGGGCCAATCCTGGGGATGTATTCTAGAACGATCGCTTTGGAGTTGATCAGTTTCAGTGCTTGCTGATTGGCTGGTTGAGCGAAACCTCTCGAATCCTCCAACATGCCATTCACTACATCACGTGAATGTCATTGTCCGAGAATACCACCCCTGGAGGTAGTGGAATGTCACCAATCCGCCTCAATGCACTGGCTAACAGAGCTAACCAATAAGCTTCGCCAGCAGCACATTCAAGTGTACATTTTTTTTTGCTCATCGCAAATAACCAATTAGCCTGAATTTCTGCTTTAGTGAAGGTTTAGAATGTCACATTTGTGTGAGGTTAGTGATAATCTGAATGTTTGCGTCATGCATGTTATTATGTTTGTTGCTTACAAGCGTGCGATCAGAGCGTAAGCATTGCTGCCAACACTTTACACCAAGTGGTGATGGCCTGCTAGGAAATGGTAGCATTAATTATCTGCAACACTTTGTTGCACCTTGGCAAGTGTTCGTACGTGCCAAGGAAACAGGAACGCAGTCAAGGATGAGATTTAGTCGATCTGATGAGGTCCAGAAATTTGCAAGCATTTTATGTACTCTGTCGATGCAGGACCCATGATTTGAGACCACTGGGGGAGAGGCTGTCATACTGCAATGGGCTTAAAACATGAGATGTTTATGATGATGACAGCTTGCATTGGCTGGAAACTCATCTTGACTGTGCTGTTGTCCAGTACCTCTTGTCGTGCAGCAGCAGAAGGCCATCAAGTGTCAGACAGACCTGCGTGTTGGCGGTTACGTTGGCGACATGAATGTTGACAACTGGAACAAGCAGCGCTGGGAAAAGGAGTTCATCGAGTCTCAGGTCGGTGGCAAAATGTGCAGGGCTTGTGACTTCAGTCTAATTGTTGTTTAATTACAGTGTGGCGCTATAGAATGAAAACAAATGAGACAAGCACTGACTCACACTTGCAAAAGTCCATCATCATAAAGAATGCAACATGAAAAATTGTGCTCGTCATTGCGTAGTGTGCGAGGAACATCGCATGAATTCCTCAGATGGGAAAACACAAGAATGGGAACCGAGGGGCCCGTTTTTTGTTAGTCACAATCATATGATGCCAATAGACAATGAAACCAAGGAAAGCATAGGGTAAATTACTTGTTTTCATAATTTAAATGTGGTGCAATGATGTCTGTTGAGTTCCCACCAGTCACGAGTTGTTCTTTCATCTGCTTTCATTTCCCTTTACTTTATCATTTCAATTTTATTTTATTTGGCTTCATGTAATTTGGTGCCAAGGGGCACTGACAAAAAGCCATTTCAGACATGACATTTCAATGAAGAAAAAAAAAAGTACCTTTCCTTGTGCTTTGCTTGGTGTCAGTCTCTGTTGGCTTCATAGGACTGTGGTATTTGGGAAAATTAAGTTCAGTAAAGTAGCACAATGTCCCATATACAAGGTGTGAAACAGTCGCATGCCAAATGAGAACAAGCCAGAAAAGAAAAAAGCAAACAGACCCTTGAAGGTGCTTGCTACAACTCGCAGACAGCATGCTGAGGCAATGAAGGCAGAGCTGCAGTGGTGAAGCTTTTGCACATGTGTTACTGCACCAAGTAGTCTGGCAAAGTCTGGCATTCTGGTTGAATTTCTTCGAGCAGACAATGAGTCGGCATTCATTGCTACTTGCAGTGGTTTTGCATTTGGCAAGAACGCGGAAGAGGAAAGCAAGAACATAAAATTTGTATTCAGCACTGAGTGGTGTGTGTTATTTCTTATTTTAATAAAGGTTGCTGTGGCAAGATGCTTTCATTATCTGCACCT
This sequence comes from Dermacentor andersoni, assembly GCF_023375885.2. Lineage (NCBI taxonomy): Eukaryota > Metazoa > Arthropoda > Arachnida > Ixodida > Ixodidae > Dermacentor > Dermacentor andersoni. The sequence goes on from NC_092820.1 coordinate 121,255,853, forward strand.
CCAGCTTAAGCAAATGTGGATGAGACTAGGATTATTATCTGGAAAACTGTCAGGGTGATGTGCTGGCATTGTAGGAAATGGTAAAGGTAATTTTATCATTAAAATGAGCTCTTTCTTTCTTTTTTCAAAATGTTCAGATGTGGGAAATATAAATAATGTGTCAGGCTTTTGGCTTCTTCCAAGCATCAACATTCCTTACTGATGGCATCAACAGTGGAAACATTGGTGAAGACAAGCAGGTTGAAGGAATCTTCAGTGACGCTTTTGAGAATGTGCAGCACTTTGAGGCTTTGGACATGTTTTTGTCTGCTTTGTGGCAAATAGGCAAGATGTCCTGAATGTAAGCAGCACAAGGTTCAGGGGATGTCTGAGCACGCATGATGGTTCCTTCTTCGCAGCGAGCCGTCGACCAGACGGGTCGCCAAATAGGTCACAGAGTTCCTGCTTGATGCTGTTTCAGCTTGTATCTTGGTTTCATGATTGCAACTTCTTGGCTTCATGAATGAGATTCGTGAGACGACATCCTTTAATAGTGAGGCCATTCTGTGATCAGTTAGAAAAGTTTTTCAGGACCTCTTTAAATGGCGTGAGCTTGAAGAAAAACTTCTTGATGGTCACTTTCAATGTTTGTACGAGGACGAGAACATTCATTCATTAGCGCACTTATCACTTGGACCCATTACTGGCCTCTGGCTATAGGTCCAAGCAATTCTTGGATTAAATTTACTCATTGCGTCAAGTAAAATAGAATTGAATCATCAGCATGTTGTGTACACTGCAGTACAGAGGCCTGTCCCGGTTATCTCTACTTAGTGTTGGTTTTTGTTTGTAATCGAATAAGACTGCAAAATGAGCCAGAATAAAGGAGCACTGAGACATATTTTTAATGTTTTAAAAACTTTGTTTCACGCTTTTCGTGCGGGAAGGATTGCATTTAGCAAGAACGAAGGTTTGGAAACTATCTTAATTTAAAAGTAATGTCTCAAAATGCAGGAATTGGTGGCATTGACATCGTGAAGTGATGACACAGGTTAAAATGTGCAGACATCATGTAACATAACTTGAGGTAAAGCGCGAGAGACCACGTGGGACAACAGAAGGGAGCAACGACACGTCCTATGTGCTCTCTTGCACTTTACCTCAAGTTATTCAGTACCGCCTAGCCCATCAGTCTGTTCTTTTGAACATCATGTAGCAATAAGGCTATGTATGATGAAAAGGTAAACCAAACTGCTGTGTGCCTTTCTTCTGGCTACGTTTACATTGTGCAAGAACGAATGACAATTGTCATTCGTTCTTGCACTTTGCTTCGCACGAGAGCAAGTGACAAGTTTCCTGTTGTGACGGTGTCGTGTCAAGCGATCTCGTGTCGGTGCTCCTTGAAGACATGTCCGACAGCTGCGACCCTGTCCCACTCCCTCTCAGGTGCTGGTGATGACCCCCGACGTGTTCAAGGTGATCATCCACCACGGCTTTCTGAAGATGTCGCGGGTGAACCTGCTGATCCTGGACGAGTGCCACCGTGCGGTGAAGCAGCACACGTATCGGGAGGTGATGCGATGCATGGACGTGCTCAAGCCCGAGGAAAAGCCGCGCGTGCTGGGCCTCACCGCCTCGGTCATCAACAGCAAGGCCACCGAGCGGCAGGTGGAGCGCAAGGTGCATGACCTCGAGATGGCCCTGCACTCTCGCGTCCTCACCGTCTCCAACCAGCAGAGCATGGCCCGGTGCGCGTTTTCCCTCTACTGAACCACTTGTAGGCATGAGATCGGCAGTTGCAGTTCGATGTTGGAATGTGTTGGAAGCACACTACAGAGAAAAATGATTTTAACTGGGTTGATAAATTGCGCTTCCACAATACCAACATATCTGCTCTTTCCTTGAGAAGATGCTCGGTAAGCCGGAAAGGCGCAAGAACGAAAAGCGGGTGGGGTGGTAATGTCGCCTTGAAATTCCCGCGCCATCGTCATGGATTTTGGCGCCGTCTGCTTGGGCCTAGTTACATTTTTATCGGAAAAAGAATGGACTACGCTGTATTCCAAAAGGGCCAAAGACGGAACTTGAAAAGTTGCGAGAACTTTTACTGGACAACGACAGCCAAAATGCAATCAAATTATTTGCAATCCAAAGCATCGCACTAATGTACCATCCCTGAGGTGTAGGCGCGAAACTCAAAAGTGAAACTTTGACTGTCATTTTCCCTTCTAGTAATCAACCTGTCACTGTGAAATCAACGATTGTAGAATTCTTCATCAATCTAAATGGATTAAGTGTTTCTCTTTAGTGTCCCTTAACCCTTTCTAGTCAAATGATTCCTGTAGGACTTGTACAGTTCTGCAGAAAATGTCTAACATTGAGAAAAATGAACAACAACAGTAGTCTCAGAAATGTGTGTCGGCAATTGTAACTATGTAATTTCTTTACATTGGGGCACAGATAAATATAGTAGAACTTTGTTCATACGTTTGGAAAAGAAAAACAGAGAAAACCTACCAACTTGGAAAACGTGTGATTCAAAGTCACTTAAACATCTGCAGACTCAACTGTGCATAGTTGACATCCACATAATGAGAAGTGGTGCGCAAATCATTGCAGCATGAGATGCCGACGCGCGCCAAGCTGGTGGGGCCTAAGTGGTCCGACGTGCGTTGTCGTTCTCGCGGCTTCTGCAAGCTTATATTTGCACTCCTCGAATCAGGCTTGGGTCAGCATCTTCTTTGAGTGGGGCATTTGAGTGGGTAGTTCTGGCATGACCACTCGGCGAGAATTGTTGCGGCACGAGACGCTGGTGTGCAATGCGCTGGTAGGGCCGGAGTGGTCTGAGACGTGCTTTGTTGTTTTCCTATTTGGTGGCATTTTAAGATAGCGGGGAAAAGCCCAAACGAAATCAAGCTGGTGGGCGACAACGGAATTCGATGCCGCTAGAGTGAAATATGACGCTCACTTCACGCTGCCGGCAGTAGGGAACAGCGGTGCGTGTGGGTTATCGCTATAACACGTGCTAAGTCAGCACGTGTGAACAAACACGTATTTTCTGTTTGCTATCGGCCTCCTGATGGAAATGCTCCGAATTTCTTTAACTTTTATGAGAAATTCCTGGATTTCATTTCTAACAATGGTTACTATGTGATTTCGGGCGGTGATTTTAATATTGATATGCTGGCAAATACTAATCTGCAAAAAGCAATGGAAACTCTCATTATCTCAAATGGGTGTGAGAATACAATTACATTACCCACAAGAGTAACAAAAGACTGTGAAACATTACTTGACCTTTTCATAACAAACATTGACAAAACGAACATCACGACGGCAGTTGTATCATCCGATCTTAGTGATCACCTCCCGATAATTCTCATGGTACAGAAACACAATATGGAAGCCCGTAAAATCCGACAGCGCGTTGTTTGTCAACCCATTACGAAGGCTGGTCTAGACAGTTTTAGAAACGAATTACTGCAGTCTGACTTTGAATGGCTTCTAGAAATAGAAAATGCTGATGACGCATACAACAGGTTTATTAATAAAATAGCGGAGATTTATAAGAAACATTTCCCGCTAAAAACGTTTACCCTGGGTAGAAATATTCGTAAGCCCTGGATTACACCCGCACTGCGGAGCAAAATTAACTACAAAAACTCGCTTTACCATAGTTTTGTTAAAACAAAAGATCCGAATCTTCTCAAGAAATATAAAACATATCGAAATAAGCTAAACAAGGAGATTAGAACGAGCAGATCTCGTTACCTTTACTATGAATTCGAGAGTTGTCTATACAAAAGTGATCAACTGTGGAAAAAACTTAATACCTTTATAAGGCCTAGAAAATCGACACCAGGTATCTGGAAATTGTCATTGGATGGCAGAGAAGTAAGTGGCAATGCGCTTGCCAATTCTTTTAATGATCACTTCCTTGAGTATTCTGATTGTGGAGTACTCAATGAGTTCATCGACTTCATGCCTGCTCACAACCAACATTGCGCTTTTCTCAGTCCAGTAACCGGATCCGAGGTGATGTCAGTTTTTTCCTCTCTTAAAAATAGTCCAAGCTGTGACGCAGAATTTATGCAAATTCGTCCAATTAAATATGTTCTTGACATTCTGTGTCCCTATATAACTTACATTTTTAACATCTGCTTGTCGAGCGCCTTATTTCCGAAAAGAATGCAAATTGCAAAAGTGACTGTACTGTTCAAAAAGGGTGATGCGAATGACATGGGTAATTATCGACCAATTTCTGTACTACCCATATTCTCTAAGGGATTGGAGAAGGTTATTCATATTCGAATGTCCAGCTTCCTTGATAAACACAATTTAATCTCACCTGCACAGTTTGGATTCAGCAAAAACAAATCTACGGAAATGGCGTTACTTGAACAGAAAGAATTTATTTTATCACATTTCGAAAAACAAATGTTAGTACTGGGTATTTATGTGGATTTCTCTAAAGCCTTCGACTGCATTCATCACTGTACACTACTTAAAAAACTTGAAATATATGGAATCCGTGGACATTTCCTGCAACTAATTCAGTCATACCTTAGTCACCGGCAACAGTTTGTAAAAATTGAATCATATCAATCTGACTTGAAATCTATTATTAGAGGTGTTCCCCAAGGGAGCATTCTGGGTCCACTGCTCTTTAATATTTACATAAACGACCTTACAAATATCTGTACAAAATCAAAATATATTTTATATGCGGATGACGCCAGTATTTTTATAACAGCTCCCGATTGTTATCAACTGGTAAGTGCAGCAAACTCCCTCCTTATACACCTGAAAAAATGGTCAATAGCAAATCAGCTGAAAATCAATGTTAATAAAACAAAAGCTGTTATATTTAGGCCGAAATCGAAACAATTCAACGCTCCAGCAAACTTAACGTATGGGGGCGAACCACTACAAATAACTGATCAGATTAAAATCCTTGGCGTAACATTTTCCGATAATATGCTTTGGGATAACCACATTGACACTGTTTTGACCAAGTTAACTCGTGTAGTTGGCGCCTTATCTCGCCTAAGGGCATGCCTGCCATACAAGGTCAAACTACTTCTCTACAATTCGCTTTTTTACTCTAATCTAAATTACTGTTTATTGGTTTGGGGCACAACTACTCAAACTAACTTACAGAAACTTTTTGTCCTCCAGAAAAAAATGGTCAGACTGCTTTATGACTTACCATATAACAGCCATACACACAGTTTTTTTCAAAAAACAAACATTATACCAGTCAAAAATCTTTATGACTATAAGCTAACACTAGCCTTCAAACGCGAAGTATTTGATAATAGAACGTTTCTACGCGACTTATCATCACTAAAAGAGAACATTTCCATACACATTACCCGGCACAAGGAAAAATGGAATGTTATAACCCCTCGGGCTAACTACTCTACAGAAAAACTGTCCTTCACCCTGCCCACTCTCCTGAATAATTACAACAAAACTACCACTGATATTTTAAAAGTAACTAATGCTGCAATACGACAACACTATGTATAAGGTAGTTAATCTTTCTCATTGAATAATTTTTGTGTTCATTTCCAGCGTCCATTTCGGTGCCTATGTATGTTTTTCGATGATCTTTTCTGTAACCCTTTTACTGCCGCCTTGTAGAGGGGGCTGCGGGCTCCTGTCAAGCTGCCGTTCGTTCGTGCAGCTTTTACCTGCAGCCTCCTCCATCTTGCTTGATGGGAAATAAACATTATTATTATTATTAAAAAAAAAAAAGCATGCAGTACATTTCCAACGGCACCATGCCACACGTGCTGTCAAACAGATAAGGGAAAATGCTCATTGTAATATGGATTGGTGCCAGTAGCTGTGAATGCGACGTGTGACAACCTACGAGGATATTTGCTGGTACCAGAAGAGAAAACTAAGTGTATGCCAGCTTTTTCATGGGACAAAAGTGGGCGAGTGCTGCTGGGAAGCTGCCATGGTGGGTCGCCTACTGCTTTGTATCGCGGGTGCCTAATGTCTTTACTTTTTTGTGTGGGATCTAGCAGCCGGAGAACGTATCGTGCATTCGCATTTTGGCTGTGTACTGAACACTGGTGCTGAAAGGTTGCGTTTTCCCGGAACTAAGTGGTAAAGAAGAAGCATAACTGCATTAGATCATTTTCTGTGTTTCCGGTCGCGAATGTTGGCACCGGGAAATCGTACGAAATGGGATCATGTCAATGAGGTTCTTCACTATTCATGTTCGTTATTTCTATGTAGAACTATTTAGGAACACTACCTCAGTTTATGATCAGTAACAGTTGGAGAATGCAAGAGACCTCCTACAAAAAGTGTGCTGGGTGTGCTCTCCTCGAGTCCAGGGTTTAGTTATAGTCTCCTTACAGGTCACACAGACATGAGGAGGAGGCGACCCAGTGGTTCAGCAGCAGTGAACATGTGGTGGTCACACGTCAACAGCCAGCATCAGCAAGCTTGGGAATGAAGAAGGCAGTTCACTGCTAAGATATGCTCACACCAGGGAGTTTTAGGTTTTGCATACCCGAAGTTGGGAAGGTGAAGACCGTCAGGTGTATGAAAACTTAAGCAGGACACAGGGCTTTGGGTACACAAAGATGCTTGGGTGTGTGGAAAGAGATTAACAATACAGTGCATCTCCTCAGAATCCCCAGAATCTCCCAGAATCTCCTCAGACAGTGTTGAAGGTGTACTGCAGGAAGTGGAACTAACCATGTTGTAGATGGTTGAGAAGAACCAGGAGAACCAAGGGGCAAAATATTTTTGTTGGTAGCAGCCGTATAAAGCCAATGGATGATGAGGTCAGAGAAAGCGTAGGAGAAATTAACTGCTCTTTTCAGTTCAAATGTAGGAATGAGGAAAATTGAATTGAAAGTGGAAGGACTTACCATCAGGGAGAGCTGAATCCAAGCCTTCCACATGACATATGAGTGTTCTACCATTATGGCTACACGTATTCCCTTTGAGGGGCACTTGCCCCACCATTCATCACCCATCACTGACTGCAGGCCTCGCAATACATGAATTTGTGCCCGTTTACATGCCTCACTATCTTTATTGTTCCTGGAGGATTTGTGAATACAATAGAACCTTGTTCATACGTTCTGGAAAAAAACGCAAGAAAAAGAACTTGCTAACCAGGAAAACGCACTATCCGATGTAACTAACAAAATTTGACAGAGTCGACTACATATTGTTGACATCTATGTAATGCGAAGAGTTGCGCGGATCCTTGAGGTGGCACAAGACGCCGATGCGTGTCAAGCTGATGGTGCTTTGGCAGCCCGAGACGACGCGGTTTGTTGTTTTCCTTTTGTGTGGTGTTTTAAAAGGGGACGGGAAACCAAATACAATATCGAGCTGGTGGGCAACATCGGATGCCGCCGAAGCGAAACGTGATGCCCACAGCGCATCGCCTGCAGCAGGGAACGCTGGCACATTTGGATTATTGACTACTAAAAGCGTGCAGTATGCTAGCAATGGCACTACGCACCACGCACTGTAAAACAGATAGGTGAAGATGCTTATCGCAGTAGGTTTGACGGCGATAGCTGTGAATGCGGTGTGCGATGACCGGGGTGGAGATTTGCTGGTACCAGAATAAGAAACTGTGTGCGCGGTCGTTTCCATGTGAGACGGGCGGCTATATACTGTTCTCGATCGTGGGTGCGTGCCTCGCGCCTTTTCTTGTTCACTTGGGATCTAGTGGCCAGAAAACGTATAGGTTCGCAGTCTTCAGCAGAGAACGACAGCGGGTTTCGGTTATCGCCTATTAAAAGCGTGCGCTACGCTTCCAGCGGCAGGATGCGCTGTCAAACAAACAGGCAAATATGCCTATCGCAATAGGATTGGCAGTGATAGCTGTGGATGCCGCGTGCGACGACCCCGGAGAAGATTTACTGGTACCGAAGTGAGAAACTGAGTGCACACTGGTGTTTTTACGTGAGAATGGCGGGCGAGTAATGTGATGAAGCTGCTGCAGTGGGCAGCTATATGCTGTTCTCGTCTGCGCGCGTCTCGCGCATTGTCTTGTTTACATGAAATCTACCGGCCAGGAAACGTATCATATGATCACATTTTGGTGACGTACTGAACGTTGGTGCCAAAAAACTGTGTTTTCGAGGAATGCGTGAATCAGTCAAAAATGAGCGTAACTCTGTTGGGTCATTTTTTGCATTCTCGATCGCAAACGTTGGTGCCGGCAAAGCGTGCATAATGAGAACATATCAACGAAGTTCTGCTGTATTGTAAATAACAGCACACTCACTTTAGCTTTTTTTTTTTTTTTTAATATATATACTGGCTCACAGGTACGGGACCAAACCGATTGAAGTGCTAGTTGAGCATCACATGACGGGCAGCCCGTCAATCTGTGGCATTCAAGTTCCGGCATTGCCCAACTTTCGGCCGACGACTTCACAGGGCCAAGAGTTGGACCGCCGGCTTCGTAGCCTGATCAAGGTGCTGCATGACATGGGGGTCTGGTGTGGACACCTGGCCATTGAGGTCATTATGGAGGAGGTCAGTGACCCCTGTTTCCATGGCTTCTCTTTCACTGTCTCCAGTGAGGGTGTTTGCACTCTGATCGTAATCGTATTTAATTTTATGTTGTAGGGACGCTGAAGAACCAAACAATGTCAAATGTGGGTTCGGAATCGAACTGGCAAAATTGTGGTCTGAAAGACAAGGGACACTTAAGTCGCCAAGATAGGGGCAAGTGTAGTTGTCAGTCCTTGAACCTAATCCTATGGGCCAAGTTCGTCGGCTATTTATATATGTCTCACAGTAAATTTCAGATTAATTGCTCTTCATGATGCGTGTGCCATGCTGTCAGACGTGCCTCTTTTGCTATAAAATTAATGTTGTTCAAGAAATTTCAGATGCTGTAGATACTGTAGATGCATATTGCAATAGGCAATAACTTGGTAACAGTGATAATCCAGTGAAAAATGGTCAGCGGCACAAAATAAAACAACACACTCATGTCACTACAACACATTTTATCCTGCACCATCTGTATTAGGGTATCGGTAGTTTAGAGAATTGGTGAAGGTGACATACGTTGTTGCATACTGAAAAGACACAAACGTAGACGAGGCAAACAACAGAATGTGGGTACCAAGGGACGGGAGATGCAGTCGAGGATGACAGATAACGAGGCGGAGTAATGATAAATGAAGTTTGAAAGCACAGCATGGGAATCGGCACACACAAGACGGAAGTAATTTGAGGTCACTGGGAGAAGCCTTCATTTGGCAGTGGACACAAACGTGCTCCAATCATTGGCTCTAGCAAATTGTTTCGTGCTGTTTATTTGTCATGAACACAGACAGTGTAGTTTGCCACATAAAAAAAAAGAAAAATAACTTGGCACGGCATCGCAGGCCCGTCGCATGCTGGATGGTCTCGACGATGATTGCGTTCTCCGCGAGATAGAGGTGTGCCTGGAGTGGCTGGACGAGGTTCGGAAGAGGTGCAGGCATCACATCGTGGAGTCGAACGCTGCTGCTCAAAGCGTCGCCGAGAACCCCCTTCTGGCACTGGCCACGCCCAAGTTGAAGCGTCTCCTGGAGATCCTGTGGGCCTCCCGCCCGCGGGAACCGCAGCATGCCGGCAGCGGTGATGCCGCAGAGCCAATGTCGCTGTGTGGCATCATCTTCGTCAAGGAGCGCATCGTGGCACGCATCCTCCGCGACTGGCTGCGCGAGCTGGCGAACAAGGTTCCCAGGTACGAGGAGGTTGAATGACTGTCCCATAAAGTTGTTTGCCGTACCCGCGGACAACTTCCTGTGGCAATGAAGGAGAAAGCTATGGGGGCACAGCTTCTGCTCTTCTGTTAATACGCCGAGTTGTTCTGGCAGCATTTGGCAGTGTTCTTGGTTTTTTTGTAACAGGTGCCGAATCGGTGCAACTTCCATGGGTGACGGTTTCACATTTGCCCAAATGCAGTAAAGGAAAGCAGAAGAATAAGTCAAGTTTAGCATTCGGTGGTGTATTTTGTTTGTCTTGTTTTGCTGTTGTAAATAAAATATTTCAGTTTTCTCTTCTGAGCTTAAGACTAATGCGGATAAGACTGTGGGACTTTCTACAAGAGCATTCTTGCTTGTGCATGCTTTGCCTCTGTAGCTTTCGCTTCGTATCCCCAGAAAGTTGTCTGCATGTATAGAACAAACAAGTAATGAGGGAAGATAACCGATGGTCATTAACCCTTTCGCTGTCGGACGTTTCTGGCCGTGACGCACCCCCAGTGTCGGCTTGGTTTCAGGGAACGAGCATAACAGGGAATGAACATAGCAATTTATTTTTGATTATGATTGGTATACAAATAACATAGTCAATGCAATATGCACATTTCAGTGTTCTGCAGCTGTTGTTAATAAACATCATCATCATCATCAGCCTGACTATAAAATCCGTTCAACATCCGAATCTGACGATGCGGAACCCTCTTCCTCTCATGCGACTTTGTCCGAGTCCAAATCCGAGCTCGGCTCGTATTCTGAATCGGAATTCAGCCACCGCTCCCATGAGCAGACGAAGGTCCCGCGCGCCGAGCCATCCGAAAGTAACCGCGCGCAGGGAGGATGCGCTTTCAGTCGCCCGCGCAACGGAGAGAAATGGCACGTTGCGTGATCAAGAAGACAGAGAGAGAAGGAAAAAGGCTAAACAAAGTTCGAAGGGCTTTACGTTTACTGCTGCAAGTCGGAAGCGAGGGTGCGGCGAGAGAGCGAAAGCAGCAATCGAGTCACCCTTTTTGGAGAAGCAACGGCACGTGCGCCTGAACTTGACGCGCTGTAGCAGGCACACCAACAGAAGAAAAATAAAAACCTTCAAACCAGCGGAGATTACAGAACAACCCTTGAACCCATAACCACACGCGCGCAACGCATGATCCAGCGAACGCGGAGCCACCACGCCACTCAGCAAGGAGAAAGTGGGGAGTGGCAGTCGCACCGTACTCTTCAATACATGGACTAACACAGGTCGGAGCGAATATACGAACTTGTAGAAAGAGTCAACAGATGGCATGGCCAATCCAGGAGCGCCTGCTTTGCGCTCAGGCGCGAAATTTTGAACACACGATAGAGAATGTACCGGTACGTCAGTGACACCGTGGGGGGGAAGCGCGATGACGTACCGGTACGTCGGTGACAGCGAAAGGGTTAAGGGTTACGCACTGGATTCCAAGGGAAGGGAAGGGTAGCAGGGGGCGGCAGAAAGTTAGGTGGGTGGATGAGATGAAGAAGTTTGCAGGGACAACATGGCCACAATTAGTACATGACCGGGGTAGTTGGAGAAGTATGGGAGGCCTTTGCTCTGCAGTGGGCATAACCAGGCTGATGATGATGATGATGATGATGATGATGATGATGATGATGATGATGATGATGATGATGCTGATGATGGAACAAAATCGTGAGCTTGTTTCTGTGAGAACTAGTGCAAGGATGGCACTTCAGCCCTCATGAGAATGGCAGGCAGTGTACATGGATTTGCTTAACTTCATCATTCTGGCTTCAAGCTGCTTTATGACTCTGCAAACTGATTATATTCAACAAAACATTATGTCATTATAAGTGCAACAATTCTCAATGATAATGCACGTGCACGGAGTCTTATTGCCTTCGTGTGTTTAGAAAGATAGCATTGCTTGAAAACTAAGGGCCGTAAAGGCAGATAAAGTGCGACTAATAAATAAAGCCACAAGGCTGTCTGAAGCCACAACCACAAAGATTAGACAAATCCATGTGCTACTCATTGTGACAATGGCAATTATGATAATGTGCGTATGCAGTGCCAGAGTTTCCTCTAGTAACTAATGGAAAAGTCCGTGGTGGACTATCTGGTTGCAGCTATCGTAGTGCAATGTACACAGCCAATATTAAACAGCTGTGCAACCGGCATTGTACTGATTTCTTCTTTCACGTCCATGAAGTACTGTGCATAGTTACATCTAAGCCTACCTTTGAAGAAGGTTAACCCTTAACTGATGAATGTAAATGATGATGACGGCAGCTTACCAGAAAAAAGGCTTTTTTTCTTACCGAGTTTTGGTATTGAGTTCGAACTTTCTGGCTAAGTGCCTTTGGTGAACACTGAACGTCGGGCATCAAGCATCATTTGCTGTTTTAGAGCAGGAACACTGGACGAGGAGGAAGAAGTTTAACATGCGACTTGCTTTCTTCGTAGTGCAATGCATGCACTTATGTGGAGGTTGTGGGTTCATCTCCCACCGGCAACAGTGCACCTTTTTGTCCACTTTCTTATTCCCTTTTCTTCATTATTTGCTTCGTTTCAATTTCAACTATAACTAATTACCTGTATGCTTTCCTTCACTTCATTGCCTGCTGGGTATATATGGTCGTGATTAACAAGAGTTGAGCCCCTCTGTTTCCTTTCTCGGTTTCTTTTGAAAGCAGGTGCAGAGGACACAGACCAACCCCAGTTCTCCGACTGCTGTGGTGTCGCACATGCGACGTAAAGCAAATGAAATGTATACCTCTGGTTCCGCAGGTGATGAGAGCTATCTGTACATATTCCAAACGAAGCCATAAATAGCTTGGCGCAAAGCCCACTTTCAGTTTTCTGCCTGGGGTTTCTCTCCTATTACTGAAAAAGTTCTCGTGAAATACTTTTATTTTATTTTTCTTGATTATGTTTATTCTCTGTGTTTTGCACATTTGGATAGAAAGTAAGCATTTTTGGGGGGTATTAATAAGTGCCGTCATTAAAAGGTTAATGAGTGTTCTAATAAGGGTGTACGCACCTATATGCAAAGTCCATCCGATATACATTGATTCTGCCCTTGGCATGCACGTTCAGCCCAGGGTTCTGCCCCGGTGGGTGGCGGTGGAAATGCCACCCACCGCTCCAATTTGTCACCCACTGCTCCAGGTTTACTGCCCACAGCTCTGGTCGACCGATCAAAATTTCCAATCCCTCTTTCTTTCTTTCTTTTGCAATTCTCAGTTGTCCCTTTATCACATTGGAGAATATAAGAAAGAAAAGGAGTGTAGAGGTTCTATCGCACCAAGGAATGAGCGCCTTTTCATTGATGTAACACTGCTATTTTGGAAAGATTGCAAGGAGAAATCTGAACTTCAGATAGCTGGAGTGCCGTATTTTGCCATGCAAATAGAAAAGCAAAAGGAGCAAACGAAAAGCAGAAAAACTAGCATCGCGATTCGTTACTGCTGCCACGTGGACATAGAAGCTTCCCTATTGGCTGGAGCAGATTTGAATTGCCAGCACGTCTCGCGCACATTTTGAACAGCGGCGTGGGCTTGCGTTAGTTTCATTATTGCATCAGAGATGTAAAATTTTTCATGTACATTTCAAAATGACGGAAGTTCGTATCGAAAAAAAGAAGGAAAGAGAAAGAGGCTTAGTTGCGTACTCCTCCCCTCTCGCCCCATTCACCCACCCAGTTGCTGCAAGAAGTCTGAACCCTGGTTCAACTGTGGTTTAAACTTTGTCACTGGCTTTGGCTTGTACCTGACTTTGCAGTCCTCTTCTAGTCAATTTTCTAGTCGGCGATGTAGGGGCCATTCTCCATGTGATCATTTTGGACATTCATATAGCAATGAACGTATTTTTTACAGGCACGATGTCACTAAAACTCTAGGCATATTGCTCTCTGAAGCAGAAACAAGCTCTGGCACTTGGGAAAACGTCAGGTGGACGTGTCGTTGTTGGGGCACCAGATTTGGTCATTGCATGTACGGTCAACCGCAAAAGTTTGCAGGACGCAGGATCTGCCAAGAAGCTGAATTCTCACGTAGCGTGGTCACACAGCCTCGAATTAACTGTTCCAGCATGTAGTAGCCTTCGCCACCTGCATGGTGATTCATTAAATACGAAGTGATATGCCTTAACAGTGCAGGAGTTCACATTTTAAGGCGAAACCGCATCCCGCAAACTTTTGCGGTTGACTGCACATATGTGTGTGTGTGTGTTGAAGAAGGGAGGGGGCAGTGCCACTTAAGATTTACTCTAGGCCACATCCAGTGGGTCACCGTGTCGTCTACTCACAGTGCCTGTTGATGCAACTTGTTCACCACATCCCAGCGACTGCTGATTTCCAGGTATTCCTACATTGTTCCCGAATTCATCGTGGGTCATGGGGCCAACCTCCAGCTTGGTTCCAAGGAAGCGGGGATGTCTTTTAAGAAGCAGTGCAAGGTATGTGTGTGCCTGTAGTGCAACTTCAGTGCACTGTAATCTCTTAAAGAGCACAGGTCAACCGCGAAGGAGTGTAGCTTGAAGGAAGAAAAGAAATTAAGGGGAAGTGTCATGTGCCAAAATTAAACGCCGCCCAAGTCGCCCTAGCGCGTGATGATGCTGCACTAAAGTACGCGGTAGGTTTTAGTGTCTCCCACCTTCTAGGCGCTCTAAGTAGATGAATGAGCACCACAGCAACATGTGGCTGCCATGCAAATGTTTTATATTTAAACAAAAAAAAGAAAACGAATCAGCAAAAAAGAAAATGACGGAATGGTTGGCTGAGGAGCTGAGAAAAAGCACATCGAATAAAGAAATGTGCCGGGAATAAAAAAAAATATTCAGGACTGAATTCCCTGAGCTTGGAGATCACGTGATGAGCCGACTTCAATTCATGGACAAAAGAAAATCAACCTTATCGCATTGAGTCCAATAAAGTTGATGACGACTGATAAGGGTTATATTAGTCTGATCAAGTTTGATAAGATTGTTAATGACACCAGGCTGCGTGGAGATAAGCAAGTGGCACAATGCTTATGCATACTTAGACCACTCTAGTGGAGTTTGCTGTAATTATTATTATTATGTTTTTTTTTTTTTTTCATTTGTTGCTGTATCTATTCCCAGGCTGGGAAGGTCTCCTAAAATCGAGGAAGGAGGAAACAAGACTTGGAGGCAGTGCCGTCATGTGACAAGTATGAAACGTTGTCAAGCAGTAATTTTCAGATTCCAATTGCAGAGAGAGAGGGGAGAGGGAGGGGGATGCACCGATTATGACGAGGACATCACTGAAAGCTCTCGCAAAATAAACATTTCCTTGAGACGTCTGGCAACCATGGAGGGCTTACGTCCCAAGAGCCGCCGTGCAGATAGACCCCGAAGAGAAGAAGGGGTGGCCCAAGGCAAACTGCCTAGTGGAGGAGGAAATAACTTTATTAAAAATAGAGAAAAGAAACTCAAGCCAGCTGGTCTTACTGCTCAAGAAAGGTGTGAGACCGGTTTAGTTGGTAATCAACCATGTGCACAGCACGACTGCAGACAAAGGACGGAAAGGCATGACGGCGGCAGTGCTTGCCTCTGTCGTGCTTTTCCATTCTCTGTCTGCTGTCGGACCGCGCGTATCATGGATTCCTACTTGAGCCTGGGAGGCGCCCCCAAAAAGCTGCCTCTCGGGGTCCACCACACAAGCTGCTGCTGTTTCCGCAAGGCCAAGTCGGACGGCGCGGCCTTCCACCGGTTGACCTCGTGCTTCCTCCGGTTCTTTTTCCTTCCTCTATGCGTAAAAATGCCCAACCCCCAAATCATCGCCAGCTCCGACGCTGCCAAGGGTGCCTCACCGCAAGCCCGTCTTTGGCGCCATGCAGGTGCTGGAGCAGTTTCGCCGTCAGGAGTGCAACCTGCTGGTGGCCACCTCGGTGGTGGAGGAAGGCATGGACGTTCCAAAGTGCAGCCTGGTGGTGCGCTTCGACTTCCCCGACGACTTCCGGTCCTACGTGCAGTCCAAGGGACGTGCCCGCGCCCAGCGCTCCCTCTACATCATGATGACTGCACGCGACGAGTACAGCAAGGCCTGCATGAATCTGCGCAACTACCTCTCCATCGAGGCGGTCAGTTTCGGTTGGACCTTGGGAAGTCAGTGGGAAGCCGGGGGCGTAGTGAGCAACGTAATTGGCGTTTTTTTTTGTGGATGCAGAGGACGCTTGCCTGAGGCATGTGCACGGCTAGCGTAGGGAAGGCACCCAGCAAAAGGTTATTCACGTGTTTGAACTTGCGTAAAGCAAAGCTCGTGTGGCTGAATTGGCACCGCATGTTATCCGATTATTTTCTGGCATGTCTCTGCCCCGCATTTACTGTGTAGCTGGAAAAGATGATTGCTTCTCACTTTATGCCATGAGCTAAAAAAAAAAAGACATATCTGATCCTGCAGTACCCTGTTCTAATTCTGTTCAATCAAACCTTGATATAAGAAACACAAATATAACGAATTATTGGATATAGCAAAATAAATATAAAATGCTCCATGCCTGTATAGGCATATAAAGAGTACATGCTTATATCGAATATCCAACGTAACGAACACATTTCCGTGTCAGATACAAATCCGTTACGATGAGGTTTGACTGTATTCGCAAAACTTCTCTTAAATGAGAGAGCTTTCCGATTGGCCAGAATTCAGGCTTCCACCAATTCTGACACTGATTCACATGATAGGCACTGGCCAATCGTAGATGGCACCTATACAACAATAGAAGGCCCGCGAATGTAGGACCTGATGGCTTCATATGGCATTGTGTTCCACCAAAACAGCTAGGTGCAAGCTCTTGCAAAACACGGCTAATGGATCATCATTGCAGGACTACTTCCTCGATCAAGGCACTACGCGGTTGACATGGTAAAACGTGAAAGCAGGAGTGCAGCATAGGTCTGTTGATGAGCCGTCAGAAAGGCACAAGCATTCTAGGTCTAATGTGGCTGGGGAATGGGCGACAGCTACATTTTCTTTGACTTGACTGTAGCTACCAAAAGAATGACTGAATAAAGGACAAAACGTTTACTGCATCATCTTTCCCTCTGCTCAGTCTCGGGTTTACACTCCTGATGATTTTTCACCATGCAAGCTCAATCGCCATCTCTGCATGCCTACTTCTTTTTAAGTTTTGATGTATCACTATCTGCGGTTCAGCCTATAGAAGATGAAACTTTAGGCTGGGCTCCAATATTGATACATGGCCTATTTGCACAGACGTCTGCACATAAAAGTCTGCAGACTGAAGTGCAACTAAAACGTAGACATGTTGTCTTCTGTCATGTTTGTCGTGGAAACATTTACTCAAATTAGCACTTCCGTCCAGAGCAACACAACCCCTCCGATTTCAGTCGAGCTGAATAATTTCGAAGGTCGTCAACTCTAATAGCCATTGAAAAGCGCCTGTGTGACAAAGGCATAAAAGAATAACGGTGGACAAAGGCTTGTCAGATAACCCTGAAGCCAGATGCTGTCGTTCGTTTCCACAGATATTGATGAACAAGTGCCACGAGAGGAAAGCACCGCACAGCTCTGAGGTCGTTCTGAGCTTTGCCGTTGATGAGCTGCTGCCGCCATACATGCCCGTGCGTGAGGATGGTGCGCCCCGCATCACGCTCACCTCTGCCATTGGCCTTGTCAACAGGTCTGTTTGCCTTCGTGTGACATACTTGTCCCAAATGAAAGTTTTAAGCCAAACCGTAGGGGGGTGCATGTGTGTTGTTCGATGTGCGCATGCATGTGTGTGCCCTCATTACGTATCCTCCAGTTGCAATCTTTTGGTACCAAGCCAGCTTATCCTTCAATGTACGTATTGTCAGCTCTTGTAAAAAGAGCTAGGATTCTCCTTTAAAGCCTGTAATGTTGCCAACTCTTTTTTTTTTTTTTTTTAACAATTAGAAACTGTATTTTCTTCCCATATGTGAGAGAATACAACCGTTAATGGTGTCTTTTTTTTTTAGATGTATTTCGTGTTTGATTTCCCCAAGAGAAAGTTCTAGGACACTGGTCCAGACGGGTTTCGGCATTCAAGGCCTTAAGGGCTTTGCTCAAGTTCTTAAGGACATGTGAATTGTGCGACCGCCTTTGGCTGTTGTTGCGTGTAACATTGCGTTACTGTGTGAATTCTTCCTGTTTTTTTTTCTCTCTTCTCCTTTTATTCCCTTTACCCCTTTCCCCAGCACTGGGTAGCCAGCTGGTATTTACACTGGCTAACCTCCCTGTCTTTCCTTCCCTTTTGTCTCTCTCTCTTGATTTCCCCACAGTTAATTTGCCCAGCTATGTTTTCACACTATACGGACTTTGTTTACGTACACCTCCTCTCCCCTCCCTCCTGTGGTGACACCATTATGGCAATGCAGGAAACCTGTAAGTAAACAGTAAACAGTAAATAAAATGCTTGTGTGAAATTTGGTGTGTATAAATATAAATTTGTGGTGGTTGCATTCCACTGGAGGCTGAATGTAAAAAACACAGCGGTTGATTTTGCTATTTCTTACGATACCCCACTGTGGACAGCTTGCAAGGAGGGGATAAAAGACGTCAATTGGCATTCTGTCTGATGGAAACATTTTTGGGGTAACGTATGCGTATACAGTGCTGCTTTCACTGGTGTTTTGTGATCTTTTTCTGTGGGCATTGATTCATTTTCTTTTTGTCTTTAATTTATGCATATTATTATGCATAATGTTTTTAATGCTCAAGTGATAACAGAATGAACATGATCTGCAGCTCCTAACCCTGCTGTCTATGTTAGTAAGCTCTCCTCAATTTGGTGCTCACACAATATATTTTTTTTTTTAATCCCAGCTGTCAGATTTTCAGGTGTCCAAATCAGATAATGAAATTAGTGCTGCTCAGAAGCTGTACCTCAAGGCAAAATTGTTATATAGCCCGCACTCTGCTTTTACTGTCAAATTTTTCGAATTCTTGGTGCAACTTTTACATGCAAGAAGCATGGTAGTACCTCACCTGCGAATTTATTCGGTAGAATTCGCACTGCCGTTTAATATCTGGCAGTATCTTGCCAGTTAAAAGCCCGCTAATATGTTAGAAATTTCGTTTGTTGCACTTACGAAAAACACTCCGACACTGAAAGGGAGGAACATATTTAAGATATGAGCAGCAAATGTGTGTTTTACGCTCTCTTTCCAACTTGCAGATACTGCATGGTCCTTCCATCGGACATGTTCACGCACCTGAAGCCCACCTATCAGTTGAGCACCATAGCAGTGGACGGCAAGGAGCTGTACGTCTGTACCGTCTACCTGCCCATGACCAGTCCTCTCAAAGAGGCCATCCAGGTATTGGGCATGACCCGGAATGCATGACATTGAAAGCGCACACACAAAATATGCAAACACTATGAAACTCAAAAGGATACCACAAATGATGTCCATCAAGTGACAGGTTTCACTGTGGCAGAAAGGAAAAAAGTACTCTCTACTTCCGTTAATTCGACTCTGGCAGGACTGATAAAATTGATGAAATTATCTGGCGGGTCGAACTGAACACGATGGAGAAAAAACACCAAAACACGCCGCCGATTCATTTGGCAGTATTTGTCAGATTAACGCACCCCCAAATGAAATGTGGGTGCACTTTCTATGCATCTGAAGTAGATAACTAATGTATAAGTTACATTAAAGCTCCTAAACAAAGTAGAAACCTGACATGCACTCTATATTTTAGCAAGAAAAATGGGCAAGGGTCTAATGTGTGTTGCAGGATGGCGGCCAGTTTTGTTAGTTCAGCTTCACCGCTATACAGCCGTGTCATGCGGTGAAGCATATGTGCAACGAATTCGGTTTTGGTTTCTTATCCATTGCACTGCGCAGTCAATGTTCAGTACAATATTTTTAGAAAAAGAAAGGCGCTCATTAGAATCAGTTAAATACTATAATCATATGTGGTGAGATACGATTATTGCTTGAAAACATTCCTTGGCAAGGCTGAAAATTGGCGTTTTCGACGGGAGTAGATGTATGTGCAATGCATTCACTGTCCCCTAAACTCCGCCGAGACAGGCGCTTCCGCTAGAAGGGTCGCTGTTGGGGTCACCTTAGTGGTCAGGTGCATGTGTGCTGACCGGTCGAGTTTGAATTATCTAGCAAAGGCCAACTTTAGAATAAAAATGGCAAATGTTTGGGCCCATAAAAAATGCATGGTTGCGATGCTAGGACCTTCGGTAAGGAGCCAATTAACTGAACAACCTAATTAACTGGAGCCGAATCAACAGAAGTCTACTGTATGTATTCAGATTACTTGAATTCCGAATTCGAAATGCGCACTTACGTGTGTATTTTGGCCTATGGCTTGGCTTGGCTGGCTCATATCGGGCAAGCCACTGTGCTGATCTAGTACGTTCACACTAGGACTTTTTTTTTGCCTACACTGGCTACACGAGTCTAGCTAGTGTAGGAAGTTGCCATTTTTTTCATTGGCATAGAAAAAGTGTAGTGCCGCCCACCTACACTTTCTGCCTTGCACTTTCAATGAGTGTAGGCAGCAGACGACAAACTAACAGGTTGGCATTGCAGACGTGTAGCGCCATTTTGTCTGAGACTGTCAGAGCTAATATGGTGACAATAGTGAAGGTTAGCTGCAGGGACGGTAGTGAAGTGCAGGCGTGACTGTGTGTCATAGGAAGGTGAGCTGATCTCCCAAGAAAAAAACAAAGATGTATTACTCACAGATGATACATGTACAGATACGCAGGCTGCTTCAGACTTCGTGCTGTATTATATGCATAGTGAAGTTGTCTTAGGGTGCTGTGCATTTGTCAATGTATTTAGCTGCAGTTGGCCTAGATTTGTTACTGAAAGGAAACTCATACATCGGCTTTTAGTTCCAGGTGGGCAAGGGTATATACGCAGCCAGTGGGTGCGAAGTCAGGCGAAGTGCAAAGTTGGGCGCTTTTCGTCGGGCAATGCAGACGACGACGCGCAATCTGCTCTGATTGGCTGCTGACTGGTCAGCGAAGCGCAGCACACGACGTCATAGCCTCTGCCCAGCACTACATTCGTCTGCACGTGCCTGCACCAAGTGTAGATAAAAAAATAAAAATTACAAAAAATAGCCCTCCCGACTACACAGTTGCATAATTGAGGACAGTGCAAAACATCTGTTTCTAACTTGGCACTGTTCTCGTGCTGTGTATCGGCATGGCAAGCCGCCAACAGGCCAGGAAAATCTACAGGCGGCCTCCTTGCTGGCTCATCAGAGACAATAACGCTTGCCTTTCTTTTACACAGGCCCAATTACACTTTTTTTTTCTGCTGATATCGTTGTGTACGCTTACGAAAATTAGGTATAACGAAGGTGTTTTCACGTCACATATAACTTCAACTCTGCAAGGCTCAACTGTATTTGTGCTGG
Source organism: Dermacentor andersoni (assembly GCF_023375885.2). Taxonomy (NCBI): domain Eukaryota; kingdom Metazoa; phylum Arthropoda; class Arachnida; order Ixodida; family Ixodidae; genus Dermacentor; species Dermacentor andersoni. The sequence continues at coordinate 121,276,959 of NC_092820.1, forward strand.
CACACTTTGCAAGTCATCTGACATTATTTTGGTGGCCTTGTTTGTTGTATTTGGACAGTGGCAGCCTATTAACAGCACTTAACTGGATCATCGTCTGCCATTGTGCGTTGGCCTTCACACCGAGACAACACAAACTTTTAGTCCTTTTTATGGTAGCCGGCTGATTCTGAGGTGCACGCCCCAAGATGTTCTCGTCTTCCATGCAGGGTCGGCCAATGGAAACAAAGAAGTATGCGAAGATGGCCGCTGCCCTCGAGACATGCAAGCGTCTGCACCAAATGAGTACGTACAAGAGTTTTGCTTTCTGCCCAGTTTCTATCTTTATGAAAAAACAAGCTTGGGTCTCACGGACTATAGAATGTAGCCTTTTGTTATGTATTATTAGTATTGCAAATTTTTTAAAATAGCCCGAGGCAGATAGCGTACAGATAGCATAATTTTAATTCTTGAACTCGATTGCTCAAAGAGGCGGACATCTGTTGCACGAGAAATTGAAATGCATGTTTTTTGTGGGATATTGCAAGGCTGCGAAGCATCAAATTTTTCTACCATTTTCTGCTGACTTCGACTGGGAGGAATGCGACATACAGTAGGATCTCGGTGATACGATCACGCCTGACTCGAATTTCCCAAGACTCTTGGCCCAAGACCATTAGCTTACAACGTGCTAAATTTCAAATGATGCGAACAGCTTTTGCGCTATAGCGTAGGATACAAACAACCAAGCCGCCACGCGATCTCCAGCACGCCAGTAGCACCACAAACTGTTTGTTTTCAGGCTGGTGCAGCGGCCACGTCAATGTGCCGGTCGCATTCCTGTTGTCAGGACAACCTACGTCACTTTGCCATGACTCCCCCCTTTCCCCACCCAAAAGCAAAGAAGAAAAAAAAGAAAAGAATGAAAAGGCATTTGATTTGTCTAGTATCCTGCAACTTAATTGTCGGCCATTTTCAAACACCTTATAACTTTATCAGAAGCTGGAAATCGCACGTGACCCAGTCTTGTTGCATCAGCAAGATCGCTTTCGCATGTGCTTTCATGGGAAGCCTTATCTTTGCATTCCATGCCTTCCATCGTCTTCGGCACCCAATGACAATTCTAAACTTTGATACCTTTGCACCTGTTGGATCACATGATACAAGGTAGCTTCACCATCGCAAAGAAAGCTAAACAGATTTCTCAATCCTGCACAAATCATGTCCTTATCACAATGAGGCAGCTGCTAGGGCGCAGCAAAGAAAGAAACTCCAGATAACCAGGCAGATCATGAAATGTCGACCTCGGAATACGCAGATACGTTGCCTGCTGTTGCTAAATGTGCATGAAACAAGTGCGCCAGTGATTCAAATTTGCGTCAGCCAACAGGAGCGCTTGCTGCACGCCACGTGACTGCACAAACGAATCGCGGCACTGATTTTCCTTTCTTACACTTGTTTTCTTGCTTTTATTTCTGCAAGGGGAAATACAGTGCTCCGGATATCTGAATTTCCGATCTCTCATGTTTACGTGAGAACTTGAATTTTTGGGCATAGTAGTCACATGACTGCTTTTCCTCCTTCCCTTCAGTGTGTCTGTTGCAGTGGTGTCCCAGTGAGTATATATATATATGCTCACTAGCTGCAATAAATAAATTGTTGAAAGTTAGCGCTCGTCCCGTGTTCCTGCTTCGTCCTTGTGTCATTCTTGCGCTTTGTATCCCAGTTTGTATATATATGGTAGTTTGGCTTTACCCTATTGCGTTAACTCCCTCACAATTTGTTCCTTCCTTCATGAATATTACAAAGAGGCAGACAGATATGTCTGCCTCTTCGGGCAGGTAAAAGGTAGGTATAACACGTAAAAGCAAAAATGGTAATCGTATCACCGACCTTTTCTGTGTTTTCACCAGATGAATTCGACAGCTGCTTGCTGCCTGTGAAGCGTGTGCTCCAGCTTATGGACGACTCGGACAATGAAGAAGCGGATGACGCTGCTCCAGGTGCACCGAAGCCAGGCACAAAGAAGTGCAGAAGAGTGTATCAGAAGCGGGTAATCACTGGTCACAAATTTTCACTCTTTGCGCTTATGCATGACATAGCTAATTTCTTTTTTGTGTCAAATTCAGTGCACCAGCATTCGGGCTTTAATGAGCAAGGAATGACCGTTTATGTATAGAATGCTGATTACGTGCAGTGTAGACTGCCTAGAAAGTGGTGCAGTCACAATCTCGATATAACGAATCACGCGTGACCGCTGAAAATCTTTCGTTATTCTGATAGGCCGTTATAGTGAAAGCCCCAAAAGTAATCATTCCACCCATCAATCGATCAGTTCATAAGTTGTCACTGTTTGAGCGATCCACGAAAACGTCGCTGTTGGCCCTCGGCCCGCACTGTTGCTATTTTCCATAGATTTCGCGCCACGTGCCACCGTATAATAAGAGTGACACGTGTAAAGCAGACGCTGAGAAAACTACTGACAGAAAGGAAGCTCCATGTTACCTCCAAAGCGCAATGTTTCTTGTTGTTAGTTTTTCACATTCCTTGCCTTGGACACCGCAACTGTCTCACTCGAAGTGGGCACCGGAACTATTCCAAAATGCAAGCGCGCATAACGACACCATCCGGAAAGTGCAAAGTGCAACCGTGTGTCATCCCCACGAATGCAAAGGTTAAATTTCTCCTCGTGCGTAGCCCATACGACCGCAGAAATAAGCGCGAAAAGAAAGAGGCGTGCGCAGAAAGAACGAAGAGGTGCGCCTCCGTTGCTAGACGCCACACGCCTGGGCAGAGCATGCGCTCACAAAATCCGATGCATCGTCGCCTCTGCAATAGATTTTTAAAAAACTCTCGCCCGCATTTTTTCAGTGAGCGCCATCTCAGGTTTTCCGAATCTGTGTGCCGCAGCATCCACTTTGTGCACCTTGTCATCTGCTAGCTTACTGTTTTGGCTGCGGTGAAGGATACACGGAAATCTAAGAATCCCCTTATTTCAGAATATTAGTTCATTGTACTGACGTGTTGTAAACATGACACGGAAACTGAATAACGATGGTTATTCTGAAAAGTTTGATATTGAGAAGTTCTGAAATATTTTTACATTGAAACCATAAGAAGTCGGCAGGCGATATCTGAAAAGTTCGTTTATGTGGTGCTTATAATAATGAGGTTTAGTAATGAGTTTAGTGGCTGTGGTGTTGGGCTGCTAAGCATGAGGTTGCAGGATCGAATCCCGGCCACGGTGGCTGCATTTCGATGGTGAAATGCAAGAACACCTGTGTACTTAGATTTAGGTGCACGTTAAAGAACCCCAGGGGGTCCAAATTTTCGGAGTCCCTCACTAGACGTAGTGTGCTTCATAATCGGATCGTGGTTTTGCCGCGTAAAACTCCATAACTCAATTTTTTTTTTTTTTTTACTTTTATAAGGCCTATATAACTCGGGGTGTCTACCAACTGGGAAAACTAGGAATATTCGGGGATTTTGAATATTCTGGAAATACTCAGGGAATTTGTGCTTCTATCAGGGAAAATTAGCTGTAATTTTATTGAAATGGAACGAAAGCCGCGGTAATGCTGGCTCGAGTAACAAAGAGAAAGTGTAACGAATCGTCTTTGACGCCGCCTCATCGGCTGGAGGAGTTGCCAGTGTACAGTCAACGACAGACTTTCCGGATGCCCCATAATTCGGACGGCTTCGCGGCACCACGACGTACCCCATAGAGTCAATGTAAAGAACATATCTAAAAACGTATCTGAAATTTCGGACACAAGAACCCTTCGCCATACGATCTTCCAGACATCTTGCCATGACTGCAGGTCTAAAACGGCATTAATCAAAGCACCACCGCTGCCGTTTTTATTACCTTGCTGCCTCGAACCGGCACTCTGCACGCGAATTCGCTGGCAGCCGTAGCCACTACTGCAGCAATGGTAGGCCTAGCTGCTTTGACTTTCGCATTAAGTTTCTTGCTGTTGAGTGCTGTGTTTTTCATTTAAAGAATTCGCCACTGCCGGGAGTTGTACCGACTCCACCTTTGTAGTCCTCGCGATTGGCTTCGAAGCTCGGAAAGCAGGGTGCGCTGCATAATGCTGGTTCCCGAAAGTCAGCTTCGGCTCAATACAGCAATGTTACGTTGTGAAGCATACACAAAAGTATTGGGGTGAAGCATAATAAATGTGGGAAGGGTCAATTGTCACAGGACACAGTATGTATTCCTTAATTATACGTGCATGCACCCGCCATCTCCTGTCACAGTGCATATATGTGCTGTTCTGGTGTGCGTATCAGTCAGCACTCAGCCTAAGGTAGTTTCTGCAGGCATTGTCTCATTTGTGCTGTTTCATCGTGCAAATGAAAGAATTATGGTCACAGTGCAACGGCAACTCCCTTGCTGTGCCATTAATTGACAGAGCATGAAGAGCAAGGAAAGTCCAGCAAGGCACAAGTGCAGTTTTGGAATGTTTCTAAGCAGACGACACAGCGATGGCACCACACTTTTTTACATCTCTCAAGACTAGCCAAAATGGCAGTCGCTGTCAATGGGAAGAGCTAAGTGGCAGTGATTTGGAATTGAACTCTTACGTTAAAATGTGTGCCGGGAGCTCAGTATTCCTTTTGTGTGTGTGTTTAGGATGGCCCATCTACCCTATGTTATAATAATAAACTGAAGATAGTCGGATGGCAATGTCATGGCCCCTTTAACTCTTTCCCTACCATGTGGAAAACCAGGCGTCTTTTGTAGGTTAGGCCAGTTTCTTTTTTTTTTTTTTCTGGAGGAACTACTGTGCTCAACACTTTATGTAATACACAAACAAAAAGCAGAGTGAATGTGCTTTTCACACATAAATGTTTCATTAACGAGTTTTATGTCATAAAAAGGATATAACTTGCCAGAATCAAGACTGTGAGATAAAATTGAACATAGTTCATAAAGGCACGCCTGCATCTACTAAGAAAAAATGTAACAAAAATTATGGGATATACAAAATGTATTGCCATCTAATAGGCACTATCTCAAAAAAAAAAAAAAATCAAAACTTTCCATTGAACAGGTATTCCACTACAAGAATTTAACTGCAAGCACTACAGTTTGGAGTGTCAGGCTGTGGCTGCCGTTTTGGTCTGGTTTGTTTCGTTGTCGCTCGCAAAGTTCGACAAAAAGGCAGCACCCTCAGACCCGCCGCTGCTTGACCCATCAATAAAATCGGCTGCAGATGCAGTGGAATCACTGTGTCTGCATCCTCCCGGAGGTCGCCATTTTCTGCTTTCTACTTTGACGATTGTGAAACTTCGGAGTGTGTTCAAAAATCACCACCTGGCCGGAAAAAGGCGAACTGCTTAGGGAAAAAATAATGGTTCTCTTCCTTCATGTCCGATAGCGCAGTGTGTCCGTGAATGCCACTGGAGGTGCCAAAAGTGGCATTTTAACCTTCGATAGTGGGCTAACGATGCCCAATGGGTGCCGTACGGAAAGCATCAAGTTGTTTTACAGTGCAGTCCACTTATAACGATATCGATAAAGACGAAAAATATGATCGTTATAACCGATGATCGCTATATCTGGACTGCAGTTATAAAAAAAAAAAAAAAAAATTTAAACGCGTTTGCGCTCTTTACCTTTGCAGCTCTGAACTCGAATTCGCTACTTGCTCTAAAGAATAGATGATGTATACAGTAGGCCGTGAAAAACACTTTATTTCTAGCGCCAATGACCGTGTCAAGGATTAGGCGCGCCGAAATAGTCCGAAATCTGCACTTGCTTTTGCGGCAGCTTCAGCTTCACAACCGCGGTGTGCATGGATTCCAGCTGCTGCGCGAACACTGGCGGCAATCCTTTAGCATGCATAAAATCAATTAAGGAGTCGATCGACGACAGTGCACTTTGCGTGGACATCGTGGTCGAGGTCAAGGAGCCACTGTCGATCTCGTCACTGTAGCTGATGCCGTCGCCACCGTCGCACAACTTTGCGTCTGTCGAGACAGCACATCTTCGGCGATCGCCTCGTCGGTGACCTCATCGCAGAACGAGGCAGCACTGTCTGCAGTCAAAAACTCCTCCTTCGACACACCACCTGTGTCACCAGTAGGAACGAGCTCCCAGAGCTCGGTTATGTCAGCGACTTCCACCGGGTCGGTCTCAGCGGGTTGGGGAAGTTCGTCCTTACGCACAAAGCCCGCCTTATTTAAGCCATTGGTGATGAACCACTGGTAAAGCGCCTCTTCAACATCGGCGTATAAGGTGTCTCTAACCCCTTTTCCGCTGATCGGAATGGCCGCTGATAGCTCCTGCCTTCACAATCGCGGTGCTCCCGGTTTTCAAGATGGTTGATATCGTTAACTGGACGAGCTCATACTTCTTCACGAGGGTGCTCACCTTGAAGCCGCATCGAGAGTCCTGCAAAATATCCATCTTCGTGTCAAGCGACACAGCTTTGCGCTTTGTCGGCGCCATCTTCGAACTGGGTTGAACCGTTGGTTGCACGCTGCTTCGGTGGCGTCAGCCGGCTATCGCGAGAGAGACGCGGGACGGGCGCCACCGCGCCGCTTTGCTTGTCGCTTCTTTTTTTCTTTCTCTCTCTTTCGGAGCGACTGTGGCCGACGCGCATGAAGCAGCTAGCGCCATCTTGTGGCGCGCTGCGCCAACGTTGGCTGCGCCTACTCGTGCGCGGGCGGGGCGAGACGCGCTGCGTGGTAATGGCGGCAGATACGAACTTACGGAGGTAAACATCGCCTCGTCTTGACATCGTTCATTTCAGGGAACTAAGCAACGCAAACGTTACGATTATTTGGCACGGAAAACGCCGTCCAGACTGCAAAATTTTGATCGTTATATCCGATATGCGGTGAATAACCTATCGTTATAAATGGTTTTTTTCCCCATAGACCTAATGCATAAAATGACACTCTCATGTCGACCCATCGTTATAACCGATATATCGTTATATGTGGTATCGTTATAAGTGGACTGCACTGTACTACTTTCACTGTTGCTACCATGCGATTGTCTTGCTGCCATCGTTATCATCGTCTACAGCAAAGGGAGGGGAGTTTGATTGGGATTGCAGGAGTTTTACATGGAGTTATGGGCATTCGTTTGAGTGGTAGGTGCCATTTCAGTGAATGAGTCACTGCCATTTCGATGAATGAGTTCAGAGCTGGTGGACTATCTGAACACTGCCGGTTTCCTTTTTCCCTCAGGTGTGTAAGCTGTTTGCCGAGGCGCGAGTCTTGGAAACTGGCCATTACCGCTTGCACATCCTGACGACCCAGCTGGTACGTCTGGCGTCCGATCTCCAGAACTGGCGGAAGGAGAAGCTCGTCGACCCCGAGGATTGCCCACTGTGGTTCGCCTTGCTTCTCCGTGAGGACATGCCTTGCGTAAGAAAGGCCTTTAATGTCCAGACCAACTTGACAAGGCAGTACAGTCGAACCCACTTATAACGATACAGGTTTTAACGAAATGTTGGTTATTACAATGAGAAGTTGCTGCACCGTCGACTTCTGTATATTTTTCTATGGTGAAATAACCCACTTACAATGCCCCCATGCCATATTATCGGTTATAACGTTGAAGTCTGTCTAATGGTCTGTGCCGAGAGCGAATGAAATGTGGGATACTTAGAAAAAAAAAAAAAAGAGAGAAATTGGAGCCACTGCACATTGCCACGCACTGTTTTTCAGCCTTCTCTGCATCGCCAGCCTTGCGCACGCCTCTCTCCTGTTGCCCTTCTAACCCTCCGAACACAAATGGGCTGCGCCCATAGCTCTATGCCCCACCACCTTTCGAAACACGAATGGATTGCGCCAAATTCGCTGACAGCGCTAACAGTGTTGACATGCGCTGGGTGCAGCTCCCAGATTGCTTCCTAGTGCCTCATGTTGTGCAGTTCTGCCAACAAATTAAGCTGCTCGTGCACCCGTCTTTGTTGGTCGCATCGAAGTTGTTCCAGGCCACGCGGTTTCTCAGCCTTGTTTGACTCGCCGCTGAAACGGAAGATGGCTGATCCGCCCGCTGATCGTCAGCAGTGCACATCCTTGCCAGTGAAAAGAAAGCGCACTTATATAGATTTGGAAACGAAGTGCTTCTAACTGATGAGACGATCGTCACAAACGTGCTTACCTCAAACAGTGACAATGATGGCAATGGCGGCAACAATGACACGGTAGGGCAGGCTGCCTCGACATTGTCCTCGCATGGGGCCCTGTAGATGATTCAGTCCCCCCAGGGCTCCGTGTTTGCGAGGGACCTTCCGCTGCACTACGGGGAGCACCTGGATGCCTTGGAGAAGGATGTTAGCGAGCTTTGCGTAAAGCAAGCAAAGCTGGTAGACACGGTTTTCTGTTGCAAGCCACTGAGAAGTACATAGCAAGATGCTTGTGGTGATCTTGCCCCAGCGTTTCTTCTGGATTTCTCAAGATGAGAGGTTGCCACTGCAACCTTCTCGCATTTTTTAAAAGGCCCCTTTTGAGGCCACCAAAGCAGTGCCTCGGTGGAGCTCGCATGGCACTTGAGACCCGTGGCTTTGCTTTGCAGTTAAAGCAGCACCTTCATTGAACGCCTACACCTGTGGCTTTTTACACACAATCGAAGCACGCAGGAAGCAGAGTTAAACCATTAAAACGAGTCGACACAATCGGCAGCTAGGTGGAGGAAGGTGGTGGGGAGGGGCACTTGTTTCTCACCGTTACAGTTACACCCCCCATTTTGATTTTTCTCATGCTACCCGGTTATAACATTGGAATTTTCGTGGCACTTGAATATTGTTATAAGTGGGTTCGACTGTATTGAGGGGGGGGGGGGGGGGGGGGGAAGCTAAGGTTCAGACTAATGTTGCTTGGTCGACTTTCGAACCAAGATATAAATATGGCATTAGTGTACTTTTCCGTGGTGATTATAATAAATTTTTGGCTCAGTCAACAAAAATAGCTAGGTATTGACCAATCACAGGTATGTTGCCGGCGTGTGGCACACAGCAGTTCACGTGAGGGCTAATGTAACTGCTTTTGAACTCTTCTTTTGTCCTGCATTGCAAAAGGTATCTGCTTATTGTCAACTGTGGTACCTCTTTTGCTATTAATCTATCATTATTGTTGTTAAAGGAGCCTTATTGTGATATCTGCAATCTGTGTTGCAAATTTTTTGTTCTTTGCTGTAGATGCTGTTTGACGTGTTTTTGTATCCTCGCAAAATTTAATCACATAATCTGCTTTTGTTCTTTATTCCACTGAGCATGTTATAGACGATATCTCTACTGTATCTTTTGTAAGAGACCCCCATACTAGCCTTTGGCTTGCGACCATACAGATTGTGCATAGCTTGTCAATATAACTGATCACTAATGACTCGGCATATGTGGACACTGGAAAAATGCTGCATTAATGAGCTGTATGGTGTACACTTTACAGCCAAAATTGAAAGTCACTTAAGGGCCTTTTTATATCAAAAAGAAGTACAGAAGGCACCCTTACTGTCAGACACAGGCACTGTTTACCGATATATGTCTCTGTAATGAGCAATAAACATCCGGTGTAAAGTTGACTCGTGGGCTTTAATTTTTTAGCGGGGCACGCATGTGTAAGTTAGGAGCAAAGACAATTCGATTCCTTGGCTCTTGAAACTTGATTAGGCTCCCCTGAGCCAAAAATAATTGGTAACCTTCGTTGAAGCCTGCGCACATTGCTATATTTCATCACCTAAATGGATTATATTTACATCAATGTGCTACCATGTAGGGCTGCGAGTAAACAAAAACTTAAAGACATTTGATGGGGCTTTGCTGCAGCAAGCAGGTAACCTCTTACAGAAACAAAATACTGCGAAAACCTGTTGATGAGCAAAATGACAGCAACCATGTGCTGTTTAGTTACTTGACAATGTACTGAATAACTGTCCACTCATTGAATTGATTTGTAAAACAGATTTTAAACTGCTTGTACGTTAGTGTAATGCGTAGTAGAATGTAGTCCTTTTAGTTGAATCTGCCTCAACAGTTAAATAATGGAATGAAATTTAACTTTTTTTCTTTCTTTTAATCTCGAGTACAAGTTTTGTTAATTGCACTTGCTACAGCTGAATCAACGAGTCTGCTCATTATAAAACTGCTTTCCGGGACATCGTAATGTCTGCTTCATACTCCGTGCATCCACTAGAGAGGCAGCGTGAATGTAATTTAATTGAAAATAGGCACGGGCATTGCGAGACATTCCTTTGCAAAGACTCGAACTCTGTGCGATTCCAGCTGCCATCGTTTCCCATCTTTACGCGGTCCGGCGACGAGCTGGTGTCGGTTGTGCGGGCAGGCCCGGTGCACCTCTCCTCTGCACAGTGCCTCCAGCTGCAGCTCTTCCACCACGCAATCTGGCACGACGTACTCCGAATGAAGGAGAGACCCCTGCTTCAGTTCGACATGAACACTGCTCCCAACTGTCCGGTCTTAGTGCCGGTGATAAAAGGTGAGCAGCAGGGAGGAGCAAAGCACCAGGAGCATCAAGAAACGGTGCAGCGGGAACGTT